>NC_089795.1:26842767-26917767 GCF_040412425.1 Macrobrachium rosenbergii
TATATATATATATATATATATATATATATATATATATATATATATATATATATATATATGTGTGTGTGTGTGTGTGTGTGTGTATACACACATTATATATAAATATATATATATATATATATATATATATCAGCTCTTAGAACCTTTGGCACTGCAAAGTACCTCACCAACATAAGAAACTTTCTTATGCTGAATAGGCACATTTTGAAACTGAGAAAACGCTAGAAGATCAACAAATAACATCTATATATCACTGCAGATTTCTTTGCCACAGAATGATAACAGTAGCAAGAACAGTACCTGCATGTCTCCACAGAGACATGCAGGTGGGATCAATATATGAATACCTTTCGTCTCCCTGAGCGCTCGGAGCAGTTTTCTTTAAACGCAGCGTTGAAGGGGAGACTGCGTCTTTTGTAACGCTTCGAGGGTTAAATATGGATGCCCATCTTGTGGGTTCTTTGAAAAGCATTTAATTTCCTACAGTTTATAACTAGTTATTCAAGGATATATATATATATATATATATATATATATATATATATATATATATATATATATATATATATATATATATATATATATATATGAAAGGTTAGTGTAATGTTATATATTTCGTTTTATGTAGCTAAGCATTCTTTTGCGATATTCTGGGCAAGGGTAAATGTATGTGTATATATATATATATATATATATATATATATATATATATATATATATATATATATATATATATATAGAGAGAGAGAGAGAGGAGAGAGAGAGAGAGAGAGAGAGAGAGAGAGAGAGAGAGAGAGAGAGAGAGAGAGAGAGAGAGAGAGAGAGAGAGCTGTCCTCTAAGTTTCCATCCTTTATTTTACAGAAGGTACGTTGATGATACCTTCGTCCCTTTTTAAAACAAAATTTGACGCTGAAAGGTTTTTGGACTTTATCAATCAGGCTCACCCAAATATTGAGTTCACTATAGAGTATGAGGAAGATAACCAATTGGTCTTTGTAGATATTTTAATGTTTCGACAGCAGCTTGGTTTTAGCACATCCGTTTTCAGATAAAAAAAACAGACCTTCACAGGTCTTGGTACTAATTTTTATAGCCATTTTTTGTTGCTTGAAATTAAATTCAGTTGCTACTTTTTGCACTGAGCATTTTAAAAAAACTTGTTGCTGGAAGTCGTTTCACCTCGAAATAGAATTTCTATATAAGTATTTTAGTGGTAATTGCTTTCCTGCCTCTTTGTTTCACAGGCATGTTTTTAAATTTCTTAACAAGTATACCTACAGTACCTAAACTGCCCTTCTATGTTAGCCTTCCTTTGAATCATGGTGAATACTTTTACAAAAAATTGCGAGGTCTTATTTCTAATTATGCCTCTGCCATTAAACTGAATACCATTCCCATTACTCCAGTTACAATCATAAGTCTTTTCAAATTTAAAGACCGCCTAAGTCCCTTGATGACCTCAGGTGTCATATATGAATTCGATTGCCCTAGATGTAGCCTGGGGACTATGTGGGATCGACACTGAGGTTGTTAAAGGTGCGAATCGATTGTCATAGGGTCGTCAGTTATTGAGTTGGTGTCAAGTTAAATAATCATGAGTTCTCTAAAATGCGAGACCATGCAAAAAAATGTGAACATAATATCCAGTACAAAGATTTTAAAATTCTGGGCAGGGCGCCAAACCACCAAATGTTGACAATTTTAGCCATTATATATAAAACGAGCAGTTTCCCACTTAAACGCCCAGTCTTCTTCGGCACCTTTGTACCTCTCGTGAGTTCCGCTGGTCTGGTTGGGTTCCCATATTATCATTCTGTTCCCTTATCCGTTTCCGAATGGTTGTTTCCTTCCTTTTAACCCAAAGTAGATTTTTGTAACTTTTATAACTTTTTTTCAATTAACACTAATATTGATTTTATGTTGGTTCCTTTTTAGCTTGAGAATGAGACGCTAGTCTTGAAACATCGCACTATGAGTTTTTAATAAAACATACTTAAGACTTCTGGGGCATGTCTTCTCCTCCCTGATTTGATATATATATATATATATATATATATATATATATATATATATATATATATATATATATATATATATATATATATTATATCCATCTATATCTATATATATATATATATATATATATATATAATTATAAATATATATATATATATATATCTATATACATATATATATAATTATAAATATATATATATATACTGTATATGTTCAGCTTTTTTAGGATCTATGCATTATCCCAATTGCATTTATATGTAAACGCCAGTTTATGATTGAATCACAGCGGGGACGATTTTTGCTGAAACAGAAATGACACCTCGTATACTAAATATGGAATGAGGAAACAACCACTCTGATTTGGGAGTAGAAACCACAGCAGAGGCACCCCAAAAAAAGTTACCTAATTGAAAGTGGTAACTTTTGGGCACTGTACTTGTGTCGGCTGTATGAAAATGTTCAAGATGCTTATTCCCATTATGTTGGATAAAGTAGCTGACAAAGAACTTAGTGACGAACAGGCAGATTTTAGAAAAGGCAAGAACTGCACAGATCAAACATTTGAATAAAAGGTTTGTATTGATTACGGGAAGGCATTTGATAACATCCCCAGACCGATATTATGGAAAGTCTGGCTGTAATATGGCACTCCCGTTAAATATGTAAAACTGTCTAAAATTATCCATAAATGAATATAGTTAATGTCGATGGGGCCATCTCCAAAGAATTTGCGATAGGGTGCCACAAAGGAAGGTTATTTCTCCTTTGCTGCTTGCCGTACAATGAAAACAGTATAGTAGAAGTTGGAATAGATTGTTTACGTTGGAATAGTGACAGAAACTTAATAGACCAAGTATATGCAGATGATGCTATTTTACGCTGATTATGCCATTTTAATAAGCATAACACCACAAGATCTACAAAGCTGACTGAACAAATGTCCAGTCTGATCACCCGACTAAGAAATTCGCTCATGCAAAGCATCCTAAGCAGTGAGGCAAGAAGATCTATAATGTGGGAAAGATGGGATAAATGTCTGTTCCATAAATAATGTTATCTTCTTTCACACAGGGGTGGCCTGAGGTTGTTGTGTATATTTATTCTATATTTTTGCAATTATTAAGTGTCATCTGCAGAATCTATTTTTATTATTATTATTATTATTATTATTATTATTGTCATTCCAGAATGTTGTTGTTATTATTGTTGTTGTTGTTGTTGTTGTTGTTGTATTTCTACTTTTATTATTTTTATTATTTTTTTTTATCACTGTGATTAGTATTATTACTGAGATTTGCTTTTTTCCTTTTCGTATTTAGCTTCTGGACCTGACTTCTGTAATCACCTAAGATCCCTAGCTGGAAACTGATTGTATGAAATTAGTTTCTGTTTTAATTGTTATAATTTTCAACATGTTTTACTATTTATTCTCAATATTATTACTGTCATTACCATTATTATGAATATTATTTCTTCTACTGTTTAGCAGCTGTGTGGATATTGCCGATTATCGTTTTTATCACGTTATCTCGTGTATCTAGACTTTGTATATTCCACATATATGGCCCTGACTTGAAATGATATTTTATTATTATTATTATTATTGAGCTTATTATTATTACTATTATTATTATTATTATTATTATTATTATTATTATTATTATTATTATTATTATTATTATATCCCGAAGTTTTTCCCGGGCAGGCGCCTCTCCACATACCAGCGAATTTTATTTCTGACTCACAACGAAACCGAACCCCGGTCCTTCGAGTGAGAATCCAGGGCATTAGCAATTCGGACGCAAAAGCCATAAAAGAAGTTGGACTTTCACTCGAAGGGACCGGGGTTCAGTCCCGTTGCGAGTCAGAAATTTATTAACACGTTCCCTTGTGTTTATTTCCATATATCTAAATTTATATGTGTATGTACATATATATACATGTGTGCGGACGCGCGCGCCAAGCAAATCATGTAATATCGCCATAGACAACGTTGCGATTAGAATCCTAAATACTACACGAAGCTCCAAATCCAATTTCCCTCCGAGAGAGACGTTACACGCACAATGGCAATTTCTCGTAAACGACCCCTTTCGTTACCATAGGTCCCACCTAAATGTCTCTCCCCCTCCACCTCCCTTCCTGAACCATCCATGTTTATCACTAAGTATGCGGATGGTAAATCATTTAACCCTGAAGGGAATTAATGCTCTGCTATTTCTTATCTTTAATCGACTGGCGTAAGGATTAAGAGCCATTTGCAAGCGTGTTTTAGTCCTCTCCGCAAGGACAGCTGGGTCTTCTCCCACACGATCTCACACAAACACCCACACGCGCACACACATACTGACACGCATACAAACACGCATACACACACACATACAAACACACGTACTGACACACGACAAACACACAAACATAATCAAGAATAATTATTTTTGAAGATTTAAAAGGAACTCCAGCCTGGGCACTTACTGACCTCTATGTTTAAGGTGTAGCTTTCCTTAATGGGACAAGATAACTTACGCAGAAGGAAATTAGAAAATACTCAATTGTTCACCAAAAATGTGAGCCATTTACCAGCTGGAGGTTTTCATTATTTACCACCGGAATTATTAATCATTATTTTAGCGGACTGAAGAAAAGGATCTGATTTGACAGATTAAACAGGGTTTGATTTGATCAGATTAAATTCTTGAAGTATTACGGTTTTAGATTTTTTAGTTGGTGATTATCAGTTTTACATAAATATATATATATATATATTGTTAACGATATATATATATTAGATTTTATATAGTTATATATATATGATTATATATATATATATATTATATATATATATATATATATATATATATATATATATATATATATATATATATATATATATATATATATAGTATATGTGTGTGTGTGTGTGTGTATATATATATATATATATATATATATATATATATATATATATATATATATATATATATATATATATATGTATATATGTATATATATATATATGATATATATATTCATCGATAAAGGGGTGACAAGGTGACTTTTGTCAAATTTAAACTTTATAAATCATCCTTGTACTCTTCTGCATTCTACCAAGATGCTACCAAAAATCTTCTTAACATGGAAATCTAATGGAAATATACAGCAATTAACTAGTACAGCGCCCTTGTGAACATTCACCGCAACAATCTTTTTAATTCAGTATCATTTATTGATTCTCTTATTTGCAAAAAATTGTTTTCTAAAAGTTTACAGGATTTTATTTCACATTTACAGGAACGCCATCACAAAACTTGTCAGCTTTGGAAGTACTGTCCCCATATTTCATATTAATTTAACCACTGTGTTTAATTTTTCCCGCGATGTTTTGTCTAAAACAGATGAGTTCTTGCTGTCTCTGGGTTTGGACTTCTGACTGCCTAACTTTAAACCTAATTTTAGAAAATCCTTTTTGCCACTTGAATCGACATGCCAGTCCACCGCCTCAGAGCACTCCCCCTCCAGGCTGATCTGGTATGTCTACAAAAACAATTTTACGAACTTTCTCGCAGCACGTTTAGACATCTCAAAACCAGACGGACCCCTTTTTTTTTTTTTCGAAAAGAAGGTTTTGACATCTTGAAACAACTGGCAAAAAATGAAGACATCATTCTTACCCGACTTGACAGGGGTAAAGGGACTTCGATTCTCAACAGAGGCGATTACCTCTCGAAAATGGAAAGTATTTTAAACGATAGAAAAAAATTTGAACTTATTGGGACGCCTGACTTCTATAATATTTTTAAAATTGAAGATAAAATCAACCGTTTTCTTAGGTCTCTGAGGAAAGAAAGTGTTATTAATGAAACTGTTTACCGAGATATTTTTTTCCACAGGCTCTTCGTATGGTGTCCTTTACGGCCTGCCGAAAATTCACAAACCAGACGTTTCCCTTAGACCCATCCTTGTTTCGTTTAAAAGACTAAATTACAAATTAGCTAAATTTCTTGTACACATGCTGGAGCATCTAACTAAGAGTAAGTATTCATTAAATAACTCCTTACAATTTCAAGAAACCGTTCTTCGACAGGATTCTGATTCATTCATGGCCAGTCGCGACGTCGAGTCATTATTTACTAATGTCCCTGTTGGAGAAACTATTGAATTGATTCTTAACAAGCTGTTTCGTGTTCCTGAGTCTACTTTTAATAATTTTAATCACACGCATTTTAAAACTGTACTTGAACTCGCAGTGCTGGACACTGCTTTTATTTTTGATGGTAAATTATTCAAACAAGTAGAGGGCATGGCCTTGAGGTCTTCTCTTGTCTCCACATTTGCTAGTATCTTCATGTGTCCCCAGGAGGAGCACATCTTCGATAATTGCCCATTAAGATTTTACCCCGTTTTTTATTCCAGGTACGTTGACGTATGATACGTTCGTCCTCTTTGAAAGTGAATATGAAGCTGACCTCTTCGTAGAATATACTAATACAGTACGCTCGAGCATCAAGTTTACAATCGAGAAAGAGGTGAACGACCGTCTACCATTCCTGGACGTTCTAGTTTTCAAACAAAACAATAGTTTTAATACCACGATTTTAGGAAGAGAACTTTTACTGGACTTGGTACCAACTTTTATAGCTCATGTTTTGGTAATTTTAAATCCAACTCCGTTTCTACCCTTCTCCACAGAGCACTCGTTCTTACGTCGAACAGGAGCCTTTTTCATAATGAAATTGCATTTTTAATTGACCTTTTTAATGATAACTGTTTTCCTGCAAAACTGGTCTTAGGAAATTATATCAGCTGCTAAACAAACATTTAATTACAAAACCAAAAGTTTTAACTGCCCCAAAAATGAAGTTTTACACATACTGTTCCATTTACTCATGACATCAAATTTCACAAAAAGTTCACGGAAATTATTCAGGATCATTTCTATGCCATTGACATTAATTTAATTCATAAGAACCCTTTCGCCATCGGTTCACTCTTTAAAACTAACGAGCGATTATCACCTTATATGTCCCCTGGTGTTTTTTTTTATAAGCGTACTTGCCCTGAAAGTTAAACAGGGACCTATTTGGGATCCACCACTAGACTCCTTAAGGTGCGTATCGATTCTCATCGTGGCGTAAGTTTTCGTACCGGTAGCAGAATTTCAAACCTAAACATTCGAATATTAGAAACCACTCGAAAATTTGTAATAACACATATTGACAATAAAGAATTCTGCATTTTAGGCCATACCACCAACCCTCAAGACCTTCTTATTCTGGAATCACGTTTCATTAAACAACTTGTTCTGTCGTTAAACACTCATACGTCCTCCTGCCCTCTGTATTTGTCTTGACTTGGGTTGTTTCTATTTATGTTTACGTTTAGTTTAATGCTGTCACTCCTCTAGATCTGTCCTAATCTTTTGTTCTGTAGCTCTGTTCACTGCTATTTTCATTTTTAGGTTACTGTATATTTGGTTACCTTCCATTTTATGTATATATATATATATATATATATATATATATATATATATATATATATATATATATATATATATATACAATTTTTTTTTATTTTGTATGATAATTTTCAGCTTTTTCATTCTTTTAGTTTTAGTTTTTACAGTTTTACAAGGAATTTTATGTATCATTTTAAATTCTAATGTTGTACGAAACGTTGGGACAATATTTTTATTTTGATTATTATTATGGATAATTTTCAGCTATATATATATATATATTTTTCAATTCTTAACTTTTAGTTTTAGTTTTTACAATTTTACAAGGAATTTTATGTATCATTTTAACAGCCCTGATGATGTAATTACGAGGGCAATTACGAAACGTTGGGATAAAGACCGCTAGTACATCTGTGTGACCACTTCCCTTTGTCGATGATTATTATTATGGATTGATTCTTACCTATATATACATATATATATACAGTATATATATATATAGTATATATATATATATATATATATATAGTATGTATTTTTCACCGCGTTTTTCCTCTTACAAGGAAATTGTGGCTCTAGATTAAGGTAGGCAATAACTGACAAGTGAGCCAAAAGTAGCACGCTAACGACATTCCAGCGCATGAACCCTTAAGCTCACCTTAAAAAAAAGAATTGGCAAACAGATAAATCTCCAATTTCTTTTATATGGCAACCGAATGCAAATCTTGGCGACGAGGGAAATTGAAGTAGATGTTTAAGCGGACTGAATCATCAATTGCCAGCATGTGAGTTATCAATAAAAATTATACCCAATGTTCGTTACATGGTATCAAAACGATCCTGTAATTCGCTTTAGTGAAAAAAGGCTGACATATGAACGTTCATTAACATCAATATACGTGCACATCGGTCTTCCCCGTACTTTCCCTTCTATATCCCCTCAAATCCCTTTACCTCTGTTTAAGAATAAAATTGAAGCCACATTAAACAAATAAATGAATTATGAAGACGTATACCCTTTATCTTTTATTACAGATAATATACAATATTTTACATTTCTAACATTATTACAAGCAGAACTTAATCAAAGTTGACTTAACTTTACCAAAAATTAACAAATATAATTTTATCTTGCCATTCGACACGTATTAACTGCTGATGCGTGAGCACGATGAAAGGGTCAAATAAGGCCCAAGACTGCGTTTCCAGGAAGGTGAGCTACAAAACACAACTACTTGGGCTTCCTGTTAGGTTAAGGAAGCTTTGTGTTAGCACAGGCTCTTGCTCACAAAAAGCTGCCCATAAAAACCCAGCCTAGACGTGTGGCAATGTAACTTTCAACTATCCCAACTCACAAACATCCATGCCTCTCTGTCTCTATCTTTATTTATCAGATTATAAGGTTCACAACGGTTTTGTGTGTGTGCGCTCGTGAGAGAGAGAGAGAGAGAGAGAGAGAGAGAGAGAATGTCAATTCCTAAAATAGTGTGGTTCAATTTAGACTAAGCTGACCTTGTTTCAGCAAATCGTATATGAAAGCTGGCTTCGTAATTGGCCTGGTCAATAAAAGAGACTAAAAATAATCCTAGATACCAGTTTGTGCTTTCGTTGTTGGCCTTATGCAAACACGGCCTGTAAATCTTAGTGCAGTCCGTAAATATCACTTAACAGTAGAAGTTCGAAGAAAGCATTGCATGAAGGAGAGAATGATTGAAAGATTATTTTGTGCTACTCGTTACCCTCTGTGAGATGGGATCCACATCGATTCAAAGTAAATGATTTTTTAAAAAAAGTTCCCAGGACCGAAATCTCTGTATCTAGGTGTATTAAATGTCATAACATTCACGATTAGTCATACTCGATGGAGTCGCAGACGCAGTGGTAGCAGTAATTAGCACTGTTTTTGAATAAAGACATCTGTGCAAAAGAAGATTGTACTGTCATAAACTGGTGTAACCAGTAGGATTACGTAATGAAACTGAACACCGCCACAATCCAGTAGTTATTTACCAGAGATGATGGGAGTTAGAGATAGTAACAAATCACTGACAGGGACTTGATCCAGTCACAGGGACTGCAACCTTGGCAGCTTGTAGCATTCTCAGATCTTCTAATGCTCACAGGTTTAAAGCATACTTATATCTTCACCTGGTTCACACAATGGATAAATTGAAAATTCAGTCTATTGGCCAAAGGGATTTTTAGGAATTAATATGTACAATATTTAAGAGTGAGAGGGAGAGATATGAGGTGGCATTCGTTATAACATTCAAAGCCTCTCAAATTTCCTATGGGGTTAAAACAAAGCTTCATAGCCCTAATTCTTTGTGGACTGCTAAAGAAAACAAAGCCCATTCTGACACACCTACTGTAACTACATAGATCCAGTTTTTTTTAAGACTCCTTATAGGTAGGTACCGTCAAAACTCCAGTTCGCTTATGGCATTAATTACGATGACTGATTTTTTTTTTTTATCTTTTATTTAGAAAAATACATTTTAAAGTTCATTTTACTATTCAATACATATGCAACATACGTAATTTATGTACAAAATGCAAATATAAGTCAAGATATTTTATATACATAAATAGGGAGAATCCCAACCAAAAACTTGAAGAGATTAAAAATAAACGCGCTATTATTATTATTATTATTATTATTATTATTATTATTATTATTATTATTATTATTATTTAATGAAACCACAGGGTCGTGTAAGTATGTCAATCCTACTCTCAAGTTGTCTCCATGGAAGTCATGGGATGCATTGACGGTTTAAGGTCTTTCGTACATGAGCTTTCACCCATAAACGAGCGATTTATGCCCGACAGACACGGCCCGAATGAGGCAATTCAAATTTTCAGTACAAGGCAATCCTAGCCGCTGTGTACTTGACCTTTGTGGACACGGATTTGTTCTCTATTCCCCGTACCCTAAAGACTGGAAGCTCGTGTTGGTCATTATCAGAATGAGTAAAATCTGAAGGATTTTTAATCTAAGTACCGTAGGTGCACAACTGAATTTCCCAGCCAGGGCTACAACAGTCTGGTGATAAATGCCATCTATTCATTTTAAAGTGAAAGCCAAAGAATATGATTTATAGGTATAAAACCAACTTAAGTAATTTTATGTAGTAACATATACATAAAACCATCTTGGGTAATAAACATCACTGAAAGCTTTTGGTGACCTGAAAAAAATGAGTGACTTCAAACCAACTCGAACACTCAGGTATACTTAAAGAAGTCTTTATTGGAAACTAGGGCACACAAGTTTCTGAGGCTATTACCTTATCGATTTTTAAATCTCCAACTGGATATTGACAAAAGAAAAAAAAAATGAATGAATTCAATAAAATATGGATCATGGACGGCAAGACACAAGTGCTAATTAAATGAAAAGAAATTGATAACCGAAGACCCTTTGCATCTGAAAACGCTGATAAAAGCATAATATGAAGGCAAAAACTGGAAGGCACAATGAAGGTATGAAGGATGTAGTGTTAAAGCTAGACCTGAGACACACAGATAATGAAAACGGTCTGCAAATTTTTGTGCTGCAAAAATTCTTTTAACTGAAGCTACTCCTTTTTCTAGACGAGGCACACGGACATTCATGAACACACTAATATCTCCAGAAGGCAATCATAGGGACCAAATAGATCACGTAACCATTAAGAGGAAAAAAAGGACACTGAAGAATATTAGGCAGTACAGAGGAGCAGATATTGCCAGAAAATAGCTTGTCATTGCTAATTGAAGTTAACATCATCGAGGTTTAATACGAAATACCATAACTGGATGTTTTAGAGAGCAACACTGGTTTTACCTAAAAAGAATGTGAAACTTGCTAGATATAAGAATGGGTTAACAAGATGTTGTTTTTGTAACTGGATGTTTAAATAGATTTGCAGTTCTTCGGACTTAGAGGTCTGTGGCGCGGGTTCAAAAACGACTGATCAGAGAGGCGGACACTTTGCTATCCGTGTAGACATCCCGGGAATAATGCCGGATAGTTTTTAAAAAGCAAACTGGTTTACAGACTAAATAAAAGCCACTACAAATAAAAACATAACAAAATCTTGTCTCGAACTCTCGATACCCGCGCAACAAAGCTGCTGGGAAGAAGGGCATTGGGTCGGGTATGATACATGTAACATACGCTATTAACAAGATGTTGACTACGGTTTACCCCAAAAGCAAATCAAATCCCCAAAAGAAGGATTATATATATATGTAATGTATATATATATATATATATATATATATATATATATATATATATATATATATATATATGTAATAGTCCTTCAAAAGAAATAAAAATGGGAAAAAACACGTTAAAAGAAGAATATATATATATATATATAATCATATATATGTATATTTTATATATTGTATATATATATATATATATATATATATATATATATATATATATATATATATATATATATATATATATATATATATATATATATATATATATATATCTAAATCATAAGTCATGAATAAAATAGGAGAAGATAGTTAGATATTGAAAATTTAAATGAGCAAATGGCTCTTCAACTAAAATATGCTGTGAAGAGAACAACGTAGTAACAGGTCGACGGTGAGTAGCTAATTTATTTGAGTTCTAAATCTTACACCATTTAAATTTCTTTTCAGAAACTCTGGGCATTTTGAGATTCATTTTCAACATTCCCCAAAAAAAAAAAAATCACTCTTGTTTAGGATTCCTTGCACTCAATAACTGCGGTGACTCAAGATAATTATGTAGTAAGTTTCAATTCAATCTTCAGTAATTATACTAAAAGATACTTTAGCAGTTATGTTTTATTTCCACTTTTAGGTTTCATTTGAAGCAGTGGCTTCGAATATAAACAATTAATTATGTCAAATCACGACACCCATACAGTAACTTTACCTGCTAGTAAATAAAATAAATGTCCCCCAGGAATTTCATTCAATAAATTTTTTTATCATCATAGGAAATGTTTAATCTACACCACAACCATGCAATCAAATCTAACTCATATCAAATTTAAATTTTTTATGGTATAAATACCACTAAATCAAAACCATAGTTTCAGAAGTTTAAAAGCCTTTTATACAATAATAATGACAAGTCATGCATAGAGCCATTTTTTGGGGTTTAAATTTGCAACTCCTCAGCTTAACTTCGATTCTGATTTAACAATTGATATTGGTAAAGGTAAGAACGCTCATATTTAAGTGTACATCGTTCAAAAGTTTACTGAAATCTCAAATGACCAATTACAAATGGGAACCCTCCCTCCCCCCAAAAAAAATTAGTTTTCAGATATACCGAAACTTCATTGGTATAAAGTTGAACAAACTGTCATGCCAGCCTCCATTCCCATCCAGTTTTGAAGTATGAGTTTTAAAATTGTTTGCCTTTCAGTTAAGTGTCTGTTGAGTTTTGTATTGTGAATGTTTTCCTTCTGAGTTTGTGACTGGTAAATTTATTAGTATAAATAAAATTTACATGCACTGATTTTGTTCTCACCAAATTGTTAACATTGACATTGTCTAAAAAGAATGGTGACATATTTGTTCAAGTATTAGTGTAAATTTCGTTTTATGTTTTTATCTACTGTATAGTATGTAAACAGCGGAATACTTTTTGTTGATTTTATAACAACTCACTTGATGTAAATACCGGTTGTTTTGTTATTCACAATAAAGTAAAAAAATAAAAGTTTAAAACCATTGTAGGGTAAACGCAACAAACACCACGTGTTCATGCGCAATATTAGTATTCTGCATGTATTGCCTTAAATGAATTTCATAAAGCCTGTCCTGCAAATATAAAGGAAATGCTGCAGAAAAATGGTCAAAAAACAAAGTTCCTTAAATGAAGCAGTCAGTTTTAACTTTGATGAACTCATTTTCGATCATAAATTACTTACAAAGCCTCTGAATTAGAACACTCAGGAAATAGCCTAACAAGAGCTTTCAAACAAAGCGGTCAGACAGCCAGGACTGCTAAATTACTGATAGAAATTTGGCATCAGGTTTCTTAGACATAAGTAACCTGGAGTTATTTAAGTAGATCCGATCAAATAAATAGGGCTTGTATATTGTATAAACTGCATATTGTTCATTGTATTTTTAAAAAAATTCTTATACACTATACAGTAAAGTTATAGTCTTTAAATTAATGAACAATGTGAACTCTGAATAATGGGAACCAATTTAAGCTAAATATTCTTTCAGAAACTAAAGTTAAATGTCAAAATACAAGTACACTGAATATTAATTAATTTTTAAAGGAACACAAAACCAGTTACGTTAACTTTTTCTAAGAAAAATTATTCAAATTACTGTACTTATAATTTAGATTCAAAACCATAACTGCTGCTAAACTCACGAATTTAAACTAGATAATCTGTATCAAGATAAAGATTTTTACAATGGAGAAAAATTCAGTAACTTGAAAACCCATAAACTTTTTAAAATCAAATTTATTCCGTAGACACTTTTAAAAATCAGAATTTTAGGAAAAAAATTGAAAATAAGCAGTTACGTTACATGAAGTCTCTAAAACAAAAACATCATTATGAAATGAATAGCCTAATGCACTTTCCACCTGAAAGGAAAAAGGTTAATTAGCTTGTTGATTGTTTGAACCTCCCATGCACCGTCCCATAGGTCATAAGACCAATGGTCCAGTGCATGGGTAGGGCCCCCACCCCGGCAGGAGTAACCCCCTGTAGGGATGGAGGTAAAAAAAAAAAACAAGATATTGGTTGGTAGTTACACAAAGTTAAAAACTTAAATTGGTCGAGTTGTTCATACAAAACTTTCATGCCTTACCTCACTCTTGATAAACCTTTGTTCAATAAAGAAAGCCATTTTTCCACTTGTGCAGGTATCGAAGTTATCCTGGTTTTTAGGTTTTTTATTCAAGTGACCTATTTCTCCCAGGAGAAGTTCCTTAGTTAAACTGGCTTCATAAACCTTGGCTTCACTAGCATCTGCAAGTAGTTTCACGTGATTAAAATAGTATTATAAGCAAGTTACATAATTACAGAATTTTATATAACATAAAACTCACAAGGCAATGCTTCGACAACTTGGACTTGAAAGATATTAAATATTTAGTACAGAAATACACGAACCTTAACCCGTAACAAAAAAAAAAAAAAAAACTATAGGAAATCTATTATGACCATAGCAACTTAGCGAAGTTTTACTAGGACAGGTGGTAAATATTACATTAAAAAATTCTAAAACGAGTATTCATTGTATCCCACGAAAGACACGCGTGTGTGTGTGTATATATATATATATATATATATATATATATATATATATATATATATATATATATATATATATATATATATATATGTGTGTGTGTGTGTGTGTGTGTGTGTGTGTGTGTGTGACTTTTATATTCAAGAATATTAAGACACTAATGTCAGCCTTTTGTTTCTTAGCAAACTAGTATCATGTCTTTTCCAACTTAGTTTTGACACATCAATGTCGCGCCAAGTACGAGGTACCAAATTCAAATGTTAGGGCAACAGAGGCGCAAAGGGACTTAAACGTAACTGATCTGAAGAGGTCCGGCTCCCTCAGTTTGGGTGAGAAAAATGAAGAATACGTCTGGATCAGAGCTGTTTCTATCCGTAAAGTGTAAATGGACATACGATAGGTGGCGACTGAAGAATGTTTATAAGGATAAGATACTGGATGTTTTCGTAAAGGAATATTTACTTTATAATTTTTAATGGGATAAGGTAGTCAAGTTAAATAATACCAGTAAACTTTAAAAATAACAAAAAACTAGTGTCAAAAGTAATAATTCATGCTTCTTGTACATTTCATGTATGAGGTATTAATCTATGCTTGTTTGATTTGTACCAGATTTGAGTATCAGTAAAGGTACTTCAATTGTGAATGGTTTAAGTTTATGACTTGTATAGTCTATTAAGGATGTAAGTTTGATGATTTGACTAAATTTAAGTGTATATATTAAAATGTATATAAAATCTGATTATAATGTAGATTATTTTATAATAAAAGGAAAAAAAGTAAGCAATCCAATTGTAATTGGTTGGTTTTCCCCTAAAGCAGTTTTTTTCACAGGGGAAAATTGTCTTAGGTCAGTTCCCCTGATGGAGTAATTTGGGCCCAAGGTAATTTTCGTCCCTCTGGGCTAAGAATTCCCCCTCCCTTCTTTCCTCCCTTAAAAACTGGAATGGAAATATAAAATTTAGGTAAAAGGCTGAAAGGGAAATGATGTCCGATCTTCCTGTGGAACCCAGGCATTCACAATGCATGCCCACATGTTTTTGTATTAGGTTGAGGTCGCAAGCCTTGCTGGGCCACGGCAGAATGTCGATATGTCTCTGTTCTTCAAAGCACCGTTTTACAATACTGGCTTGGTGACTAGTACAGTGGTCATGCATATATGCAATGCGCTGTGGGTACGGGAGGGCATATGAACTTACTGTTGGACGAGATTCTGGGCAACTGATACCAGGACAACTCATTCCCGGAAAACTCATATCTGGACAATTGATATCTAGGACAACTGATTTATTGGGCAACTCATAACAGGTATAAGTATTTTCGCTTAAAAGAAAAACTCTTAAAAATAGTTACTGATAAAGTAAATATGCAAGTTTTTAGTTTACAGGTCTTAACAGTGATCATTTAACTGTTCAGTTGTTGACTAGCATCCTTTAAATTTTAATGTTGATGCTATTTACTGTTCGTTCAGCAAAGAACTCACAAACAGTCGTCACAGCTTTTCAACGATTTTTTTTTATTTTATATTTTGCGCTTGTCAAGTCAGCTGGTTTTGTATATACTTGTCAACTTTCCAACTGGGTAGATGTAGTCGTCAACAGCCAAAAATATTAACCTGCCTTCACCCCTCGTAATTTGAAGATTTTTTTTTCGGAATTATCTATTTTGCGTTATATCTCACATAGAGAATATTTCTTAGCAATTAGAGGAAAAATATCTTTTGTAATATAATAGACAGGTCGGTAGCAAGACCCTAATAATGTTAATTTGTGGTGTTGGTACTTAGTTTTGTTTATATCTATTTTGTTTGTACATTTTGTGAAATTTGCTACAATAAGAATAAAAAACTTTTCAACTGTTTTAAAATTCTCTTTAGCTCTCACAATGCCATATTATATAAAATCTTTGCGAGAAGCTAAAGCTTGTGGATGATAACTACATACATATTTTTCACAGACAGAATGCAGTTAAATCAAGAAAAGTATGGCTATGTGAAGTAACGATGTGAAGAGCGCGCGTTCAGACGATGGCTGAGGAGGACCCATTAGAAATAGTCTTCAACAGGGGAACACTTTCACAGCGCTGACGTGAGTAAAGTGAAGTCGAGAACTGTCCTCGGTTCTACAAAAGCCAAATCCTTGTCACCACAAGAAACCGCGAGAATTGTGACTGCGACAGAATACTCTTCTCTACAAGATGAGCCGTTGGCTGGACTGCCACCGACATCAAGTTTATCAAGAAGTATTCGTTGGTGGCGACAGTATAAGAATAGTGCTCCTCCTATTCCATTAGAAAGATATGGTTTTGATATCCCGCTTTTGTATTGCAAACTTGAACCAGGGGAACCATTTTTGCAATATGATACTGACGTAGATGAGGAAAGAATGCGAATTTTCGCATCATCAACAGGGCTACATCTTTAAAATTCGTGACTGGGCTGGCGATGGCTCATTTAAAGACGTCCATCTATATATTACCAATTATATACAGTACAACCAGCATTCAAAAAGGTACTTTGAATGTACCTCGTGTTTTCGCAGTTACCCAACAAGTGGAAGCAACTTATGATCGGTTGTTTTCTCAGTAGTTACTCTTCGCTCTGATATTCAGCCTGAAAGGTATTTGGACTTCGAAAAAGCCCCCATAAATAGCCTTAGTTCAAGATCTTCTGGCATAGAGGTGACTGGTTGTCTACAGTGTACCGCGTGAGGTGCACTAACCCTACGGTTGAGAGAGAGAGTATAGCCCCGTGACGATAGAAAAGTTTTCATGTTATTACTTTAATAATATATCCGTGCTTCAAACTTAAAAGTATTATGATTTATGCACAGAAACAAGTTACTCGATTAACAGTACTCTCATCTTGTGTTTTTCCTCATCTTATGTGGTTTTGTTTCTCATCAACGTTGTCAACGTTTTGCTGAACACTGGGACGTTAACTGGTGCTTCGTGGAATTGCCAGTTGTCCTTATCCGTGGCTCACCGTGAAGTCAACCAAAATACAAGATGGCAACTATAAGTAGTTTTTAACTTCCCCACTTTTAAGTTTTGTAGGCTATATATTCTTGGGGGACAGTTCCCAATCACTACATTCAATAATGATGTAACACGTAGCTGAGCATTGTTAGGTAATCGTAAGTGCTTTCGTCTTGACCATGTTTAGTTATTTCTACTTGTAATTAAAGTTACTCTTAATATGCTTTCTATTTTGTCTTCATTTGGCTCCATTGCCGTCTTGTTCACCCTGCTCTGTATATTTATTAATTGTAGGTCCAGTTGCTAAGTAACTAAATGGGTTCTTAGCCACGTAAAATAAGTCTAGTCCTTCGGGCCAGCCCTAGGAGAGTTGTTTATCACCTCAGTGGTCTGGTTAAACTAAGGTACACTTAACCTATTGTTGTTTTGATATCGTTACCTTAACCAGGTAAAAATGTGCTTCATCTGCAAATTAATATAACTTCAATATCTTCATAATCCATGATAGTGTTACTCTTACAGCCTGATTGGTTAATTTATCCCCCCCCCCCACTTTAAAACTAGAGTGAAATGACTCACTATTTCAACGTATCAGACTTCGGAGGTGAAATGAACTTTTAAAGTTTAGGTGATACTTTTTAATGTTATTTAGGTATATATATAATAAATAACCAAGGACTAAACATTCTTTGAGAGACTGTTTAGGGCAGATTAGTTTGGGAGTCCGGGTTAACTGTAGCCAGCCGTATACTGTACTCAAGAGCGTGGCACCCATGGTAAAGCTAGCGATGATCGGTGAACCCCCATATTTCGCTAGTTTTCCTTAAATATGAGGAACATCCTCGATGACTATCAGTGTCTGCTTTAGCTGGGCATTGCAGTTGCTTTCACCAAGATTACGACAACCGATGGAGAAATTGCTCCAATGTAAAATTTATAAAATTCCATACTGGGCAAGGCATCAACTGAACTTTCGTCTTCACAGGAGCCTACTGCGTATGGAATGAAATTTCCATAGCTATGTTGTTTTGAGGATGTGTGTGGGTTAAGCCTCCGGATAATTTTTAAGGCTTATGTGCCCAGTAAACTATTCGGTGCCTTCCTGTTAACTAATTTACCATTTAATGGAACCACTTAAGGACTTTAAAGGTTAACAGGCTTTCTTAGCCCCGTTCTGTTGACGCTGTTACCATTCATGGATAGCTTTCATCAGTTATCTTAAATATTGTTTTCCTTGCAAAATACTGAACACTGAACACCGTTGGCTTATGTTCTTGACCTTAAGTGGAGAAAATGGACTAGGCTTTTATTGACAGTAATTGCTTTCAAGTATCTACAACTACAATGCCCAGAGAGAAACATTATGACAATGGGAATAAAGCCAAGTTTCGACTACCTTGACTCTAGACTGGCTCCCATAAGTTTCATCACGCAGAGATTCAGTTTTGTAAAAAGTTACTATAGTGTTCAGATAAGCATCAGTAATGTTTTATCAGATTAATCTGATCAGTAACTACCCGTAACAGTTACTTAGTTTCCAGTTAAAATCAAAGACTTCAACCAATCTTTAAATTATTTTGCTTTACGAATTAGTTTAGCATAATCAACTAACAACCAAGGTGTAAGCTAATGTTAACAGACATCTGTTCATTTCGAACATGTTCACTTTGAATAAGTAATTGCCTTACACCACTAACAAAGACTTGAGAGCCTCTTAAAATTACGAAAAAAATATATCAGATATAGGTTCAACTAAAATCAGAGTATTTGCTTCCACCATTTCATTAGGGGTACATTAACATTTCTGTACTAAACTATCCGTAATGCAAAGACTTATAATCATACGCTTCATTTCTGTTATACTTGGGAAATTTTCTTTTTAAAGACATTAAAACCAGACACCAGACTAAACCGGAGATAATGTTCACTAATCCCTCCTAGAAAAATTTTGTCCTTTCTCAAACCTCATTCTAAATACCCTAAGTTACTAGGTTTTTCCTAAGGTTATAAAAAACAACCATACTTCCAGGTATGGAAGCAAAACTCCATAAATAGTCCCTTAAATAATCTTAGTTATTATATAGATTTGACTTCTGGATACACCAGTCCAGACATTTTGTACCGCCCAGCATTGTCAAACCCTGGGAAATTTATAACTTACCTCTACATGGTCAAGGTAAACAATTAAAGTTCTTTAGAAATTTATTTCGGAATTTATGGTAAATCTAAGGTAAGAACTAAAGTTACCAATTCCTATTACTGGTTATTGGTAAAGGTAATATTCATAATGTGCATCCGATACTGTTTTAGTTAATTATTGGTTATTGGCAAACGTAATGTTCATAAGGTTCTCATTTGATACTATGTTTTACTTAAATATTTAATTACACATTCGAGTCACCAATGCAGGAAAACTTTAAAGTGAAGTTTCAGTAACGCCAGGCTCCATTCTCACCTCATTTCACTCGAAGAATAAAGGCAACTGTGACACGGGAGTTCTCGAATGATAGAAGTATTGGAACAGTTTTGGTGCCATCAATAAACATCCTGGAAAACAAAAGAACTACGGCAGAAATTTGTAACTATAAAAAATCTAAGATTGTTATAAAAACAGCAACATGAGGATAACTTTAGTAAACTGTAGCCTACACTAAATAGACCAACCACTTATAAAACCTCTCAGCAGAGCTGAAGATCAACAGTGCTAGCAAACAACGGGACCAGAGGTACCCATTGAGTGTAAACAAGAGACCATATTAAGTTAGTAAAAAGTGAGGGCAAAACTGCCGAGACAAATTGAAGTTGAATTTTAGAGGGCTGCTAAGTAAGGAACAATCTAGCACTTTCTTGGACTGTCAATTAACTTAAACAGTGTCAGTTGTATAAAAGCTCTAGCTAAATATAAGTATTTTATTTGATTTGTCTGTTGTATAAATACAAGTGTTGTATAAATAGAACAAGGTGAAAATATTGTTAATTGTATCATGGCATAATTTTATTTGATTTGTCTGTTGTATAAATACAATAAAGTGAAAATATTCGCCTGCTAATTGTATCATGGCATAATACCACCTAAGCTATGAACTCTACAAATGAGTTACGTTAATTTGAACTAAAAGTTGTAGGTACAGTATAATTTACGTTAATTTCTACACATCAAAACTAAGACAAGTTTACTAAACGTTGAACCTTAGTTTAAGCAATGCAGTACCATTAAGTATTTTCTACCTGCAAATATACTTAACCTAAAACATCATTAAAAGTTAATTTTATGGTCGAAGTAAACTATTGCTGAACCTTTAATATGCTAAACTTCAGCCATGTAACTGAATTTCGGTCATATTTATATCTTCATAACCTTTAATATAGGAATATTAGCTTATTTCATATTTATATAATCTTTATAACAATGGTAACATAGGAATATTAGCTTTAATAAAAATGTTTAGACGCTTTAATATACAACATTATTACCAAATTAAAACCAAACTAAAGGCAAACCAATTTACGTTAAAAGGTGTACTATGAAATTTAAAATATTCTTTTGGGTTACGCTGAAAGGTCTTCAGTCCAGACAAAAATGACTAAGTTTACGTTAAAAGTTCATTTAGAGTTTAATAGTTATGTTAGGTCTCCATTAGTCTTCCAAAAATTGAGAAATTAAGATTTTATAGCGTTAAATATAAGCAGTCAAGTGACTGAAATTCTTCACCAGGTACGTTAACTTCTAAAAATGGTTAAAACTGATTCATTTGCCACCTGAAAAGTAAAATATATTAGTTAAAAACCTCCCATTCACCTGCCCATAGGGAGCAGGGTGAATGAGAGGGGCCTCCACCCCTAACAGGGGCACCGCCCCTGCAGGGGTGGAGGTAAAAAACCTCCCATTCACTTGCCCATATGGAACAGGCTGAATGAGAGGGACCTCCACCCCTAACAGGAGCACCGCCCCTGCAGGGGTGGAGGTAAAAAAATTGGTTTAGTTAGTAGTTACCATAAGTTATACTAACCTTTAGAAGGAAGTCCATTTGTGTAGTTAAGACAGATTTTTGGCTCTTGTTAAATTTGGCTTCGGTTAAATTCTCAGAAGAGTTGCATACCTCATACAGATGAGGTTAGGCTTCATTAAAATCTGAAATTTGAAGCTTCATTAAAATCTGAAATTTTGAAGTTTTCATAAGTTTTCATTCTAGTATACGGACTAATATTCTGAAAAAAAAAAAAGTAATTTCTTCCGCAGCATTCACTAAAGATATAGAAGAGAAAAAGGCAGGCTTAACAATTAAGTCAATATCAGATACATCTAATTTCAAAGCGTACTGGAGAAGAAACTAACCTTTAGATACCATCCGAATCTCCAAAACCTGAATAATGTCTGATCTAAACTCATGACAAATTTTAGAATTTGTAGTACAGACAACCCATAACCTACTAGAGTAACAGAATAGTAAATGAAAATAGCATGAAGTAATGCTATATTTTAAATTAAATTAACAATAATCGTCCATTCCACAATTTTATGAAAAAAGGTTATGGAAAAATGATTTGCAAAAATTAAAACTTCAATATTAAAAGAAACATTAAGAAAAAAATTTTATTAAAAAATGACTTTACAAAAATTAAAACTTCAATATTAAAAGAAACATTACAAAAATAAACCTATTATATATAATTAAGATTAAAAATACACTATTAAAACAAACTTTACATTTACTAAAAACTTGGGTATGATATTACATTTACAAAATTCTCTAAAGTTCTTAAGAAAAGAATTACACTAATTAAATTTAAGTTCTGGGAAAAAAAACTTACTAGAAGTAACCATCCTCCAAACTCCAATCTCAAGTCGATTGACAAAATTAATTAAAACATCACTAAAAAGCTTTAATAATTAACTATAACGTCCTGGGAAAACCGCCTCTACTCCAAGTAGACCATCCTCCAAACTCCAATCTCAAGTCGATTGAAAAAAAAAAATTAATTAAAACATCATTAAACCATTAGTAACGTTATGATAACTAAACCAATGAGGAAACGCTAATTCACTGAAGTCACGAAATTCAAGGTTCATAACTAAAAACAACGAAGAAATACTAATTAACTGAAGACCAACAATCAAGGTTCATATATGAAATTAACAGTTTATATAAAAAAAGTACAAAATACTTAACCTTTGCGAGTCCTGGGAGAGTCGCCACGAATCCACGTAGGCCAACCTTCAAACCAACCGTTCTCTTCTCTGGAAAAGGATTCAAAACTTCCACGACCCCGTCATAAACGGGCACAATTTCTCAACGAAAATAACTTATCTAAAACAAAAACCAAACATCGAAAGACTATTGTTCAACAAATCCGTCAAGGAATGACAAAGGCCACTATACCACTTCGTCGATACCGAAGCGAAAACTGGAGCTACTAACGCAACCGCTTGCCGAGAAAACCATTGTGGTGACGCCACCATCAAGGACCACGGAATCACCTTTCAGTAAAGGCAGACGATTGACCAGAAAGACTACGACGTCCTTGTTTTATTTTTTTTTTAAGGGGAAACTTGAAAGGATCTGTTAACGCTTAAACGCTAATTGTTTGGTTCAGCATTTTGGAACTTCTTGATCCTTTGATAATACTGGATTCTGTATATTAGAACAGGAAGCATTTATCAGAACCGGACAAGGAACTAAATGTCTCGCTGTAAAAAAAAAATAAAATACTTTATTTTGACTTAGTTTCAAGGTTTATATATATAAATACATATATATATGTATATGTATATATAAATTTATCATATATGTATATATAAATTTGTCATATATGACTTTTTATATTCACAAACATTGAGCCTGATGAATAAAAAATAAGCATTTGCTAAAGCAAAAGCTCGAGTAGCAAAAGATAGCAAAAGCCTGGGCAAAAGGAAATTGCACAATCTTCCGAATAAAGGTATATTGATCACCGTTTGCTACCTTTTGCCTAATGGATTCTGAGCTTTTGCTTAGAGACCTAGCCCTCGGATTCATGTTTTCAAACATCACCGATGGGCCCAACTAACCGGTAAGCTCATTTGAGTTTTCTGGTTATTTTGGCTTTGATTACCATTAGTTTCAGGCAGAATGAGTTTAATTTGAATGCAATGTGGAACAGGTGGCCGGTAATAAAGGCACAGGAAAAAAAGTAACAGAAAACAGTCACAATTTTGGCTAGGAAAACAGTCACAGGAAAAAAGTCACATTAATTTCTAGAACTTTGTTTTTACGGTAATCCCCAACGGGCTTGTACTAAACGCGCCGCAAAGGTGGATACATACCAGGTTAAAACCCTTGGGGGTCATTATCTAGGAGAGATAGTGATTTTTTTCCTGTGACTTTTCTGTGACTTTTTTATCTGACTTTTACTACCTGGATTCATGGAACAAGACAATTATGAATAATCCATGGAATAAGCGCCTCTTTGGGTATCTTCAACTCCGAAGTAAATCTTGTTTTCAAAAATTCTTAGGCGTGACATTTTTTTTCTCCTTATACATGGTACTAGAGGATGTGAACACTTATTATGTGATTTTAAAACAGGACACGCGCCGACTAATTATGTGATAACAAAAGCTCCAGTATTACATTACAGTTATATCGGTAATGGGAAATGGTAGGGGTATCTGTGGTACTTGTAGTACAGTAGTAGTCAACGTCTGTTGCTGGTGTATATATATATAATATATATATATGTTAGTGTAGAAATATCTATATAATAGTAGTTCTTTTTATCTGCTGCTCGGTGTGAATATTTTATGAACGCAGATAAAGCTTACATACATGAACACACCTCGTATGTATATAGCAGTATATATATATATATATATATATATATATATATATATATATATATATATAATATGACCGAGGCAGAGGAAGACGTCCACAATAGCGGCATTTTCCTTATTGCTGACGTTTCAAGACATCTGTTTCAATATCCAGCTGAATAATGCTTTAAAATATAATTATAAAAAACAGACTCATACTTAAAATTATAACCAAATACAAAACAAAGTTATGAGAGAAAAAATGTAGAGAAACGTTACCAGTTGGACGGAGTATAAAGCAGAGTGACATAAAAAATTCCAGGCTGAGGTAAACTCACGTCAGGTAAAGAGTTGTTAAGGTAGTTTGGTTATTCAATCTTGGTACCAGTAATTTAACAAAAAGTAATTCGAAGATAGGCAAGCGGAGAACTGGGAACTTTGGAAAGTATTTTAAAATCTTTATATTCAATTTCAGTCTTACACCTTTTGGCGTGTTCTCGAATATTTGAGAACTCTGGATTAGAAAATGTGACTCCAGTTCTATAACTGACCCCCTTATGACAATCAGTTCGAACTTTCAGCAGGAGGCGTGAGGCACCCACGTAATCTCCCCTGATTGACTGCGTTGGGGCAAGAAAATGAATAAATGATGCTTGAAGTCATAATTTGGCTAATTTTTTCTTTGTACTGAAATAACAATTTAATAGTAAGAGGATCAAATGGAATTAATTTACAGTTAATGGCAGGTGCTTGCTGTTGAATTGGGTTATTCAAAGTGCTGTAAAAGACTTATCATGAACTATAGGGAGACTGGCAAAAAACGTCATCTTAGGAATGGTAGTTATCTGTAATTTAGGTATATATCTACTGTTCAGAAACTTATTTAAATGTATAAAAAAGTCTGAAAGGTAACAGTTGCTAGAAAGTTTTAAAAAGTTATTTCATTATTGAATCCAGACCAGCTGGAAGTGTAAGTAAAAGCTCTGAGTAAGACAGTAACCAACGAGTTTAATTTAAAGTTCAAACAGAATGACTATAAAAATTTAAACCATGTCGTTTTCTCGAGTGAGTACAACGTCTGAGAAAAGGTAACTTCCTGACGTTTTCATGCTCCATAGCAAACTTGATGTTTGGATGCAGTGTCAGTATATTGAGAAACATAGCTGCCCTTCTTGTTCTAAAAGTAGAAAAGTGTCATCTACATATCTACGGTAAAAGAGGGGAAGGAAGGCCAGAGAGCAATTGTCCATCAATTGCTCATCTACTGAGCACTTAAAATACTGGCAAAGGTCAGGACGAGTGGAGACCCCATTGCCAGTCCTTCAACTTGACAGTATGAAACGCCATTAAAAATACAGGCAGTGTTCCGCACTGCCAGTTGTAAAAGTTTCTTAAAATGATCCCAGTTATAAACCTTTAAACACAGAGTCAGTTTCAGTAAAAATTTTGTTTAAAATGATCTCAATTATCTCTTCCAAAGGGACATTTGTGAATAATGATTCCACATCCAGGCTAACTATGTACAAATCAGAGCCTTGTATTAAAAATTACTTCTTTAACTTGGTCTGGAGTTCTGTACAGAGTAATCATTATTGGTTAAATTAGATAATAGATATCCAAAAATTTTTAACAATTGATAATTTGGAGTATCGTATGAAGTTAAAATGGGTACAGGTAAGTGTGCTTTATATTTAAAGCCATATAGTTCCATATGGCGTACCAGTGCTAAGTAAAAATTGATAAGTTGTTAAGTATATATATATATATATATATATATATATATATATATATATATATATATATATATATATATATATATATATTTATATATATACATATATATAGATATATACCTATATATAAACACTATAATCTATCTTAGTGCATTTTCCTTTACGAATTTGAAGAAAATCTGCCATCATGTGAGGTTTACTGGAGTTTTCAAGTACTTCGTGAGCAGATGGCAGATTTTCTTGAAATTGGTAAAACAAAACTCAGCAAATTGTTATATATGGTATTATATATATATATATATATATATATATATATATATATATATATATATATATATATATATATATATATATATATATATACACACATATATATGTATGTATGTATATGCATGTATGTATGTATGTTATGTAAAGTGTAAAGGCAGTGTCCCACACTTCCAGTTGTAAAAGTTATAGTTTCTTAAGTTTTTTATAATTATCCCGGTTAAACCAACTTTAACTTAGCACTGATAAATCAGGATGGAAATTTATATAGTACACACAGGTACATAAAGCTGGCTTACCTGTACGACACATTTTGACTTTGTTCGATACTCCAAATTACCAATTAGCAAAATTTTTGGTTCGTCTGTTATCTAATTTAACTAATAATAGTTACTCTGTACAGAACTCAGAGCAATTAAGGAACAGAATTTTAATACGAGATTCTGATTTTATACATGGTTAATCTGGATGTGGAATCATTATTCACAAATGTCCCTGTGGAAGAGACAATGGAGATCATTTTAAACAAAATTTTCACTGAAACTGACTCTTGTTTAAAGATTTTTAACCGGGATCATTTCAAGAAACCTTTACAACTGGTAATGCAACACTGCTACTATTTTTAATGGCGTTCCTGTCAAGTTGAAAGACTGGCAATGGGGGTCTCCATAACTGACCTTTGCTTAATATTTTGCTCACTGAGAGAGCAATGTGATTAATTGCCCTCTGGCCTTCCTCTTTTACTGTAGATATGTAGATGATTTTTCTACTTTTAGAGACAGAGGAAGGGCTGCTATCTTCCAGTATGCTAACACTGCACATCCAAATATCAAGTCTACTATGGAGAGGACTCAGTCATACCCCCCGCCCTGACATACTCCCCTGCCCCCGCCCTGGACATTTTTCCCATCTGGACATTTCCCCCAGTATACAGCAAGTTACCAACTTACCCCAGTGATAGTTTGAAATGGTTGGGATGCTGGTTCTGCCAATTCTGTTGATAGTCTCGTTATCACAGTGTACAGCCTGCACACGACATGGTTAAGAACAGCCCACGATGTTGTGGGGGTTTGTTTTGAAATACGTAAATGTAGCCTAGGCCAATCATGTCTGAATCGTACGCAGTTAACTCTAAGTTCGGAGCAAACAGTTGAACAGAGCCTAGTATGCAGTTTGTCGATAGAGCCATATAACCTTTGTTTTCTATTACCCCCTTTCTCATGTCAGTCAGTTTTCTGTAACCCCTGTGGCAAGCGTGCACAGCTCAACATTACTGCCTGCCAGAACATACAAGCTTGCCGAGAATCTTTCAAAATGTGGATAAGGCGCAAAGCGCCGTTCTGCCACCCCCAAACTGAAAGCAGAAATGTTAAAAAAATGAGCATTAAAAAAGTAGCGTCCGTTCTAATGTAGGTAGGGAGTAGCCTAACCGATGTTTCTTATGTAGGCTAGAAGTAGCCTAGGCTAGAAGTAGCCTAGGCTAGTGGTGTCCGTAGGTGCATCAGGGTAGACTACCCAAATGTTGCAGCCTGTTGTAACTAGAATGTATTGAATATTTTAATCCTTAATGCAAAAAATAAACTAGTATTAATGACACTTTTCTTCTGTATTTGACCCTAATTATCCCACATGAATATTTTAATCCTTGATGCAATTATGTTTTTATCAGTTTTTATTGTTCAGTAGAAATACAATAAATCATGCATGACTCTGAGAAACAAAAAGCTTTCCTCTTATTGTATACAGTAGGTAAATGTCCAGAGGGGAAAATGTCCTGAGGGAAATATGTCTGGGGGGAATATGTCCTGGGGGGAATATGTCAGACAGGAAAATGTCTTTGGGGGGGAATGTCCTACGCTCACTATGGAGCATGAAAACGACAAGAAGTTACCCTTTCTAGATGTTGTAGTCACTCGAGAAAACGAGTTTTAATTAGTCAGTATTTAGAAAAAGGATTTTTATCGTTCAAGGTTTGATTTTGTATAGTCATTCTGTTTTAACTTTTAAGTTAAATTCATTGGTTACCGTCTTCCACAGGGTTTTTACTTCAACTTCCAGCTGGTCTGGATTCAATACAAATACCTTTTAGAGAACTGTTACCCTTTCAGACTTTTTTTATATATTTAATTAGATTTCTGAACAATAAATATATACCCAAATTACAGGTAACCACAGTTCCTAAGAAGACGTTTTTTGCCAGTCTCCCTATGGTTCACGATAAGTTTTTACAGCACTTTGAACAACCCAATTCAACAGCATGCACCTGCCATCAGCTGTAAATTAATTCCAGTTAATCCTCTTACTATCAAATCGTTATTCCAGTACAGAGACAAAATTAGCCCTCTTATGACTTCAAGCATCGTCTATTAATTTTCTTGCCCCCGATGTAGAGAGTCAGGGGAGACTCGCTGCCTGCTGAAATTCGAACTGATTGTCATAAGGGGGTCAGTTATAGAACTGGAGTCACATTATCTAATCCGGAATTCACAAATGTTCGAAAACACGCCATAAGGTGTCAGACTGAAATTGAATATAAAGATTTTAAAATACTTTCCAAAGTTCTCAATTCTTCGCTTCCTATCGGTTAGCTGGGCCCATCGGGGATGTCTGAACACATGAGTCGCAGTGACTGGGCCTCTAAGCAAAAGCTCGGAATCCATTAAGCAAAAGTTAGCAAACGGTGATCAGATATCTTTATTCATAAGATTTTAAGCAAATTACTTTTGCCCAGGCTTTTATTACCTTTTGCTACTCGAGCTTTTGCTTTAGCAAATGCTTTTTTTTATTCGTCAGGCTCAATGTTTGTGAATAAAAAGTCACAGTGTACATGATAAAAATTATATATATATTATATATATATATATATATATATATATATATATATATATATATATATATATATATATATATATATATATATATATATATAAATATATGTATGTATGTATATATATATGTATATATATATAAATAAATATATATATATATAATATATATATATATATATATATATATATATATATATATATATATATATATATATATATATATATATAATATAGAATTGAAGGAATCCTTTATTCCAGCTATAAGCCATATACATCAGATAAAATTGTTACAGGTACATATCTTTACAAAAGGTTTACAAAGAATATTTATAAATATTCATACCTTATAAAGCATAATTTCACATTTATTGAAAACCTTTTTTTAAGTTGTAGTAAATTACATGATATAAAATAACTATTATTATAAACTAGATATCTAATTGTTTAGTTTTTGCCCTACTAAAAATGAGATTACTCATTTCTTAAAAATGTTGTTGACTTTTTAAAATGTTGTTGACCTCTAAAAGTACTATTATTTGTCCTACTAGGCGAAGGAACAAACTAACTTTATTTTTCCTTAAAAGTTCTTGGAATATGAATACCTAATTTAACGAAATTTTCAGAAATACCACAGAACCTGCCAACATTCATCAAACGTCTCAGCACTATTAGAAGAGACAAAAAATTTGTTCAGAGTATCCTTTTCTACTTTTCCAGCGCGAGGAACACCATAGAGCGAGGTGCAGAATGATTTAAACAGGTGAACTTGCCTTATTGTCACATAAAAACTCCGGAGCAACAGATTGCTTTCACACTGACTGGTATAATTAGGTGATAATATGCCTGTCGTCCTTTTTTAAGTTCAGATGATATACATACACAAGTATTTGAAAGACTGGACGACTTCCAACTTCCCTTTATCCACGTACAATTCCGATCTCCATACTGGCGAATCTTTCGGTTTTATTGTCGTTACTTGGTCTTTTCAGCGTTAACTATAAGATAGTGTTCTTCAAATACAGCACATGTTGATTTTCAGCGCCTTTACACAAGGACTAAGTAGTATTAAGTCACAGTGCATATAAAATGATTAATTCTGTTCTCACCAAGTACATCCTCCCATTTTTCAGATATTTTTTCTGCTTAAATCGTCCATATAAATTGCAAAGTATAAAGCAGACAGAACGCTGTCTTGCCTTTTATGCCACATTTTGTTTGAAATGGTGAGGAAAGGGGGTTTCCATGTTACTCTAAACCTTTGGTTGCATACCAGTTCTTCAAGTATTTCTGTTATATAAAGTGGTACTTTTCTCCTTAAAATATCAAACATCTTTTTTATGGCAAACACGGTCGAATGCTTTTGAGGTCAATGAACAAAGAAAAACGGGGTATTGTTAGAACGATACAGTACTCTACAGTTTGTTTGAATAAAAACAAAGCCATATCTGTGCTATGAGAGGTTTTATACAAATTGGTTTATCCGCTGTTTCAAAATATTTCTGACATCTCTGTAAAATTATACATTCAATAGTTTTGATATAATGACGTAAAGCTATTGGTAATTAAACATACCAGATAGACTTTTCTTATGGGCTTTTCATTAAAGAACATATCTTGATGTTATCAAAAATTCTGCCATGTAACCGTGACTAAACAAAAGAGTATATAAAAGAGAGTGGATAAACAGGGTAGGATGAGTATATTTTAAATGTTCTCCAGTTACGTTAACCCCAGGGCGCTAGTTAATGATAGCCTATGCAAAGCCTCTTTTCACGTCACTACAGAAACTCGAAATTTCGGTGATTATTATGCTCCCTACGGTCACCCATAGGATGGTGACCTTCTCCTGACATTATTTTCGCGTAATATTCACTCCAACACTCAGCTATTTCTTTCTCTGCGATAAGCCGTTCATCTGAAACAGGCAACACCTTTTCAACACTATTAATCGTTTCCATGGCCGTTTCTCTCATGTCTTTTGGCAATCTTGTTTCTAATATCACGTCCTTCATTACTTTTACTACTTTTAAGGCATTTTAAGTCTTTCTTAGATGCGACCATTTTACTCATATGTAACACCGCTTCCAGGGCACCCTACATTGCTCCAAAACAAGTATTTTTTTCTTTGATATTTATAAAAATCTTTTAACAAAATCGTTCCATCCTGGAACATTATTTGACTTCCTATTTGAATCAAATATCCTTCTCCTTCCGCTAGTCAAAGGAGTTTATCCTCAGCAAACGACTTCATTTTAAGTAACTGGCTCTGTTTGAACAACATTTTTCTTCTCACAAAAGAGCATCAACTGGGATTTCAACATGTTTTAGTTGTCTTTTTTAGTTGTGCATCTTTGTCTATTGTCTATGTCACATCAAACACCTCGATCCATTTGTTCCACTGAAGAGTCCACTGGTGAAGTTAAAAGATCTGGCTTTAAAACCCAAAGGTTTATGACCAGAACCGATATCGTCATAATGAATCTTAAACAGAGAGAAACGAGCAGAAAGCGAATCCGGACAGATCATGCGGTCCAGCCATCTGGTATGTCCTGAGGAGCCACCCACCCAGGTGTGGAATCGACAGGTAGTCCCGGTACATCTGCCATGCAGTAACTGTATTCGCTACATCACCCCATAAGCTCCCTGCCAAATTTCCCGGTGGGATGGGCGTTAAAATCTCCGAGTGCAATAACATGGCCATTAATATGCTCTTTTAAGAGACAATTCACCTTCCCTAAAATGTGCACGTAATCCTCGAAATTACAGCAGTGTTGCTGTCCTTTTTTTTATTATGCTTCAAAATCCAATTTTAAAATTTTCAGTAAACTTGATGTAACACAAATCATTTAATAAATCACAAAACCAATTAAGCAGTTCCTATTTGGTGCAATTCTTCTCTGAAAAAGGAAAGCTAAGCTGCCATATGGCCTACCCTTCAACAATCTCTGACTCGGATCAACAGGCGGAAGCGACAAAATTAAAACCTGGAAGGACAAAATTAAAACCTGGAAGCGACAAAATTAAAATCTGGATGAAGAGTGTTCAGGAAGATTCTCATGTTGCGGCAAAAACGTTTCTTGCTGAGCAATTGCATTTATATCTTTTTACAAAGTCCTTTACGATATGTATATCTTTTTCTTTACTGATCTACAGTTAAAAGTAACTATGTGCCGTTCTGTATTCCATGAGTTTTCTTGTCTCAGTTTATCTCTGACAACTATTCCTTTCGGCCAGTCTTCAGATTGAAAGACATTTGATATTTTTATTCTTTTGTAAATCACCTACAATAATTTTATATGATAAATAATTATCGTGCTTTACTTTAGCTTTTCTACATGTTACATTGTTAGAACTGATATATTTTGCAATATGCATTCTCAATTCTTCTTCTAAGCACTGAGGGCCGAAGCCTTGAACGAAAGTGGCAAACTCGTCATTATTTCAGCTGCCAACAAACCCAGTTCCCTCATTCGTTCCAGTAATTATTCCTTCCCTTTATCCATTCTGTCTGTTGTTGAATATGCAAAACATTTCCCTCCTCAGATGTCTCTTACTTCCTTTTCTGCCAACGTTGAGTTTGGAAACCATTTATCCTGTCTTCACCTTCCTCACTTATTTCTTCCAGATGAGGAGGGCATCAGAGGCGCCATGTTGAAAAGTATCATGAGGGGCCGGAAGAGAGAAACGCTGAATAGGCTTTTCCTTTACAGCCTCCGTAAAGCTCCTCCTGCCCGGTGGTTTAAATTGGTTTAAGGGACGTTTACTGCATATCGATAGCCTCTTTTTCGGACATTCATTTCTTTCTGATTATTAACACATTCCGCCACCTCTATCTCTCTCTCTCTCTCTCTCTCTCTCTCTCTCTCTCTCTACTCTCTCTCTCTCTATACCATACGATCATAAGTCTCATATTGGATGAATATTATATATATATATATATATATATATATATATATATATATATATATATATATAACTATGTGTGTGTGTGTGTGTGTGTGTGTGTGTGTGTGTGTGTGTGTGTGTATAAACCTTAAAACTAAGTCTAAATAAGGTTTTTTTTACAGCGTGACAATTAGTACGCAAGAGAAATTTAATCCCTTTGTTTGCTTCTGATAAATGTTTCCTATTATAATACAAAAAGCCAGTTTTATCAAAGGACAGAAGTCATAAAATGCTGAATCGAACAATTAGCGTTAAAAGCGTCAAAAGATCCTTTAAGTTCCCCTTAAAAAAAAACAAAAAAAAAACAAGGACGTCGTAATCTTTCAGGTAAATCGTCTACGTTTACAGAGAGGTGACTCCGTGGTCCTTGATAGTGACGTCAACACAACGGTTTTCTTGGCAAGCGGTTGCGTTAGCAGCTCAGTTTTCTCTTCGAAATCGACGGATTGTGTTTTTGTGATTTTTGAAGGCGAAGTTGAGCGATAGTCTTTCGCTGCTCGGTTTTTGCTCCGGATACCGCGTTGGTATCTTAAGAGTAATTATCTGTTGATAGCAGGGTTGTGGAAGTTTTGAAACATTCTCTGCTACCAGAGTTGGGAATGGTTGGAGCCTGTGGTTTGAACGGTGGACTACTTGGATTCGTGGTGCCTTTCCCAGGACCCGCAAAGGCTAAGTTTTCTTATGTTTTATTTTTTTAGATTTCGTGACTTCAATTAGACAATTTCCTCATGGGTTTATCTAACGTAATGGCTAAGTAATGTACTTAGTTTTTTTTTTTTATGAAAAAAAAATGCACTCGAGATTGGAGTTTGGCAGTTTGAAGGATGTTCTACCTGATGTAGCGGCATTTTTTTAAATTCTAAGTTAATTACTATGGTTGTATTAAAAGTATTTTTATTCAATAGTTTGTTTTTATTCCAATAGTTTGTGTAACGCGCCTATCCTGTTATATTTCATTGCTTTAGTTAATGTAATGGTTTTTTCAAAGGCGTAATGTTTTTGTATATTTTGTTTCTTTAATATCAAGTATTATTCTTCATAATTTTGTGGTTGGGCGATTATTACTGATGTGAATTTAACTTGCATCATTTATATAATATAGCATTGTAATTATAATCTCACTTTCTCCACTAGGTTAAACTTGAGAGGCTATGGGTTATGTCTCACTACAAATTTAGAAATCATTAAATGAATTATTCAGGATTTTGTGATCTCGGATGGTGCTAAGGTTGGTTTTCATGATGTGCTTTGAATTTAAAATGTGGCTGGTAAAATCTTAATTGACTTTAGTTAAGCCTTTTTAAAGCTACATATCTAGCATGAATGCTGTAATAGATACTAGTTGTAATTTACATAAGAAAAATCTGTATATAGCTATAATGAAAATTTCACCCAGATTTTCAGAATAACCTCATTTGTGGGAGGAGGCAAACACCATAGGAGGCAAACAACGCTTGAGAATTCAACCGGAGTAAAAATTCTGAAACAGGATAACTCTTCTGAAGGTACACAAAAACCAAAATTTTTTTTTGCCTCATCCACTGCAGGGGCGGTGCCCCTGTGGGGTGGAGGGACATATTTCCGTCCATGACCGTAAGACTATGGGCAGGTGGGTGGGGGGTTTAACTAATAAATTTTTCTTTCAGGTTTCATTGCACATCGGTTTTAACCATTTTTGAAGTTAACGTTACCTGGTGAAGATTCTTAGATTTTAGTCACGTTACTGCTTATATTTAACGCTATATAATCTTAATTTCTCAAAAGTTTTGGGGTCTTGGAGTGGACCTTTAACATATTACAACTGAACTTTAAATTTTTAAGTTTATTGATACTTTTATTATAAAATTTATTTATAATAACGGTATTTTCGGTCTAACCTTTTAACATATTACAACTGAACTTTAAATTTTTAAAGTTTATTGATACTTTTATTATAAAATTTATTTATAATAACGGTATTTTCGTCTCGAGTTATGACTTGTCATAAACTATAAAAATAGATATTTTTTAAAAATTTTAATTACGTGGTAGAGATCTTTTAACATAAATTGGTTTGTTTTTATAATTTGGTAATAAGGTAGTATTATAGTACGTAAGCGTCTAAACATTTTGATTCGGGCTAATATTCCTATATTTAACATTCTTATAAAGACGTACAGTTCAGTAATTTAACTACAATTGAGTATCTTGTCAAAAAGCAGCAATATTTTTGCTGTATTTTAGTGTAAGGTTTCGACCAAAAAGTACGTTAACTTTTAAGAATGGTTTTTAGGTTAATGTTTTAAAGTAAGAAAAATAATGGTAATGCATTGCTTAAATTTTGAAGGTTCAAAGTTTAGTGAACTTAACTTTTAGTTCTGATGCAAGTTAACGTAAATTATAGTTATAATTGTTCATAATTCAGATTAACTTAACTAATTTGTCAAGTTCATAGCTTAGGTGACATTCTGCCAATAATATAATTAGCAGGCCAGTATTTTCACATAATTTTAATACAGTAGTCAAACCAAATACAATAGACAGACCTATTCTCACTTGAGCTTCTATACAATCAACAAACCTATGAGTAGTGGAGTTGACACTTTATTCCAGTCAAATTAGTTGACCAATCAGCCCTGGAAAACCTACGCTCCATATTTTGTCTCTGCAATTCTGCCTTTACTTTTTACTATTAATACTAATCTTGTTTGCAGTTATTGCAATTTAATTTGTGGTTTGCTAGCACTGTTCTGATCTGTGCTTTGCTGAGAGGCTTTATAAGCGGTTGGTCTGATAGGAAAAAAACTATCTAGTGTGAAGGCTTAAGTTTTAATTTTACTGACTTTATAATCATGTTAGATTTAAGTTTATAATTACAAATTTCTGCCGTAGTTTTTATTTGCTTTCCAGGATGTTGACTGAAAGATAGTGCCAGCAATACTATTGTCAATCAAGAACTACTGTCTGTTTCCTTTATTCCACGAGTTAGAGGTGAGATTGGGGCCCGGCGTTACTTCATTTTCTCAAGTTTTCCTGCACTGATGGCTCGAATGTGTAATTAAAATATTTAAATACAAATGGTATTAAATGATGCACATTTTGAACATTACTTTGACAAATAGGAATTATTAACTTAGTTTTCTTACCATAAATTCCAGAATTAAATATCTAAAGAACTTGAGTTGTTTACCTTCACCAGGTAAAACGTAAGTAAAAAAAAAAAAAAAAGTAAAAAAATACCAGTGTTTAACAATGCTGGGCGGTACTAAGATATCTAACTTGTGTAACCAGGAGTCAAAAAGTCAAATAAATGAATACAATCACTTGATTTATTTAAGGGATTTTGGAGTTTTGCTTCAATACCTGCTAGTATGGTTCAATTATTGATAACCTTAGGAAAAAGCTATCGACTTTCGGTAATTAGATTGGGAAGTTTGAGTAAAGAGTTTCTGGAAGGAATCAAGCTGATTATCTGTGGTTTAGTCTCTGGATGAAACAAAAAGGACTATTTTAATTAGTCGTGAAAGACAATTTTTCCTAAATGCGAACAGCGTATGGAATTTAAATTTATTTTGTATTACTGAAAGTTAACTAAAAAAAATGTTGCTCTAATAAGATGGTGACAGCAAACAAACTATTTTTTGATGAACCTGTATGAAAGCCTTTATTTTAATGATAGTTTAGACATGGTACAAGGTCACTTATTACGAGGCTCTAGAAAGGAAATGTCTTTGGAAGAAGTGGTGTAAAGCAATTACTATGGAAGTGTGAATGTACTTTGAAATTAACTCTGAAAGAACATGACTTGTTTGTTAGACAGATAGCATACACCTTGGGTATTGTTGGGATAATAGTAATTCGTAAAACATAGAAATATTAATTAAATTTTAAAGCAGTTAATCCGATTTTTACCGGAAAAGGAATGATAACCCTGTTAAAAGTAATTACTCAACAGACTAATATGCACAGAGTAGCCTGTTAAATATGTCTGATGCTAATATATTAAAGTATATTTGAACAATAAGGTAACTTGTCTTCTATACTGAAGTATTTGAAGAATAAAAACTAACTAGTTAACTCATCCCTTACACACTAAGTGTCCTGAGTGATGTAATTTATGGGATCCAGGAAAGATAAACGGTACGGTAATTACTCCCATGATTATATGCTGTTCCGCTGGTAAGTAAGTTGTTGCAGATACTTGGCGGCAATAGATTATAAAGGTCCTAGTCCATTTTTCTCAACCTAGGGTCAAGAACATAAGCAAATGGTGCTCAGTATTTTGCAAAGATCACAAAATTCTTTATAAATTATAACTGGTGAAAGCTCTATCTCGGACCATAAAAAGTAACCCTGGCGTCAACAGAGGGGCTTAGACTGGTTAAAAGATAATTCCTAAAGTGGCACCATAAATGGTGACCCTTCACGCGATTCACTGTAGGAATCATTAAAGGTTCTTTGCAGACTCCCATTGGCCCCCAGCTACAACCCCTTTCATTCCTTTTTAAGTGCTTACGTTCATATATTTCTAACATCTTGCTATCCCTCTTAAACGAATTTTTCAGTGTAACTGCGAGGTTTTCTCCCTGTTACACCTTTAAAACCCACCTACTTCCATTTCCTTTCCAGCGCTGAATGACTTCAAAGGTCCCAGTGTTTGGCCTTTGACCTAAACTCTATATTCCATTCCATAAATGGGGAACGAAGACAGTTTACTGGGCACTTAAGAAGCCTCCTTATCCAACTTGGCCCAACATGACATATTTTTTTATCTTTGAGAAATACATTATATTTTCTGGAGGCTTAACCTAAACCTAGAACACCACCTCTATGGGAATTTAATTACAACGTAGAGGTCTTTACAGAAGACTAGGGTTCAGTTGCCCGTTACAGAATTTTGGTAGTCTTTATACTTGACCAATTACCCCATCGATTATCAAGCTCAAGCATAAACTACATTAAGGCCACCGAAAACGCGTTCCTCCGTAGTTTAAGGAAGAAGAGAAAATAGTGAAGTACGGGGTTCTCTAATCTAACTTGGGTGTAACGATCTGGGGTACAGGCTGAAAGGTTTCATTTGCCCCTGATCCCCAACCTAATTTGTCCTAAAGCGTTGCCTCGCAGAAAGTGTTTAGTCCAAGGTTATTTTTCATATACACCAATAATACTTGATTAACAATATTCTACTTCCGATTTGGCAGGATATGTTGTAAAAGTTTGAGGCGTTTCACTCTTGAATTTAAGTATGAAGCAGAAATTATAATTTCCCCTCAAACTCTGCTAAGAGAGAGGATTAATACTCTAATCATGGATTATGAAGGTATGTGAAGTTATGATTAATTTGCAGACTCAGCACAATTATAACCGGTTATGGTTAAGAAGTTAAGCATACCTTTGTTTACCAGACCACTGAGCTGATTAACAGCTCTCCTAGGGCTGGCCTGAAGGATTGATTTTATTTTACGTGGCTGAGAACCAATTGGTTACTTAGCAACGGGACCCCAACACAGGAATCCGAACCACATTATAGCGAGAAATGAGTTTCTATCACCAGAAATAAATTCCTTAACTTTATCAGAAGCCGGCCGCGGGAATGAACTCCGGTATCGAAATGACAGTCTGAAGCTCAACCGACTCGGCCAACAAAGGGCTAACCGGTCATGGTAACACGATATCAAAACAACAATAGTGATGAACAAGAAAGTAATGGAGACATAATAGAAAAGCATATATTGTTTTAACCATGAAAAAATGGTAAAGACCAAAGCAAGTACGATTACTAATCGATGCTCATCTACGTACGACAGATCAAATATTAAATGCAGTGAATGGGCACTGTCTGCTAAGAAATGTAGTATACAAAAAGTAACTTAAATGTGGATACATTAATAAATGCTTTGCAGTTGCCATCACGCGTAATTTGGTTGCTTGTGCAATTGCCGTCATGTATTTTGGTTCACGGTAAACCAAGGATAAGGACAACTGGCAACTCCACAACGTCCCGGTGTTTAGCAAACACAAGCTGTTGACGAATCTTTTGAAACAAGTCAAACGTTTACAAGATGATAGTATTGTCAACTGAGTGAGTTGTCTCTGTTCACAAAGAATATAATACTTAAAAAGTTTGAAACTTGAGTGTCTTAAAGTAATAAAAACCTTTCTATCGCAACGTGGCTATTATTCTCTCTCTCTCTCTCTCTCTCTCTCTCTCTCTCTCTCTCTCTGTTCCTGTAATAACTTTTCCTGTATCGCAACGTGGCAATTATTACTCTCTCTCTCTCTCTCTCTCTCTCTCTCTCTCTCTCTCTCTCTCTAGTTCCTTTCTCTAGTTCCTTTCTCCCTTTGCTCGGATGACCTCTTTCGTCAAGTCGTTCCTTTAATAGGCAGTTCTTGTTACTATCGACTCACTTTCTTTGGGTTTCCATCGCCATAATGATGATGTCTTTAAGAACAATATCAAATTGAGGGAAGTAATCCACGCGATGATGACAATACATTATTGTTGATGAAATACCATTTACGACAGGAATATATCACTGATGTCATGTGTATATTTGCGGTTGTCAAAGGTAAATCTCCATGAGTAGCCATTTCGTTTTTTTTTTTTATTCAAAAATGTTCAGTGTACAATATACATAACCTCGAGTTGCAATATTACATGAAATTTCTTGTAACAATGTCCCTCAGCACCTCATTTGTGACTCTTACATCTCCTAGTTTCCCGTATGGGGGTAGTACCGTCAGTGTAACTCACTTGGTGCACTGCAGGCATTACTTAAGGTTCTTTTCAGCGTACCTTCTGCTCCTAGCTGCAACGTATTTTATTCCTTTTACTGCACCACCGTTCATATTTTCTTTCTTCCATCTGACTTTCCACCCTCTCTAACAGTTGTAGTGCAACTGCCAGGTTTTTCTCCTGTTACACCTTTCAAACCTTCTCACTGTCAAATTCCCTTTCAGAGCTGATTGACCTCATCGAAGGTCCTAGCCCTTGGCCTTTGGCCTAAATTTCATATTCTACATCCCTTAGCATTACTACCATTACATATTACTGTGAGGGAGACAGTTCCACACCCATTATTCCTAAATTTTTCTTGATTTTAATTAACCCTCCCATTAAAGGCTTACCTATAAAGCTCATGCAGTACGCTAATAAACTGTATTTATTCGGTCTTGACTCAAAGCCAGTTCATTAGAAGTATCAATGTAGGTCAAAAGTCAGTGTAATCAAGTAAATTAATGCATTTTACTTTTCCCTTCTTTAAAATGTCAAATACATAATCACCGTCATATATATATATATTATATATATATATATATATATATATATATATATATATATATATATATATATATATATATATATATATGTTATGCAAACTGCGATGATGATCCGCTCGTCGATCCCAGGCATTCACAATGCATGCCCACGTGTTTACATTGCCGAGGTCGCGATATCTGTTTTTCAGACCACTGTTTTACAATACTGGCTTGGTGAACAGTACAGTTGTCGTGAATATATGCAATGCGCTCTGGGTACGGGAGGCCATATGAACTTTTTGTTGGAAGCATCGCCTCCTCCAGTATTACTAAATATTTCTCGCTGGTGAACCTGACGTACATCATAGCTCTCCCATACCCTGGAGGTGAATCCATCCCCGAGAGTTACAAGTAACATGGCCACTTCTCGACTCCGCGTAGATATTCTGCTCATTGTAATTTTTCTCTTTTATTTTTTGCTCATTGCATCTCGTGTGGAAACAGAACCTAAGATTAAGTTATTATTACCAAAGGGAGAGTACTACAAAATGATGGTATTGCATATTACCAACTTTCTCCTATGGGTAAGCAAAACATTTTAACCAAATGAACATGCTCAGTTGAATTCTTAATTTTATAATTACCAGGACCATTATCAAATTATAATTTTATTTTAAATTATCTTTCTATTAGTGAGGTGCTACTTTAAATTGTTCACTAAATCATTCATCGATACAGATTTCGGGCTGCTCACTTATAGCAAACTAAAAGTTCTTGTTCTCCATATTAATTCTGATGACGGGACTTGGCCAGCATAATAACGTAGGGAATCTCACTGCTTGTTACATAACAAAATGTATTTCAATTTAGTCTGCCACATTTAATGTTAACCATGAATATTAACTACCAAAGTATAGTTTAACAACCATCTACTGGAAAAGGAACTATGCTGACGTGGGAATGGCTGGCCCCAGCCGGTTCAAGGTACGGGCAAGTTCAGCAACTCGGGCAGTCGCCCTGGGCGCCACGAGTTACAGTGCGTCATGTCGTGCATTTGGGGTCTAAATAAAAAGGAAAAACAGTGAAAATGATAGATGAAATAAAAAAAACAAAATTTGCAGATCTGAAGGCTAGGCAAAAAATGTTTTAGGTAGGATAATGAATTTGTTTCAGCATTTGTTCATACTTTTTATTAGGAGAAAATTCGTTACAGCTATAGCTCTGATGATCGTGAATTGGATTTTGAAGCACATTCAAAAAAAAAGGACAGGAACACTGGAATAAAGGATAAAAACGAGGGTATTAGACTTTTTAGAAAATCAAGGGTAATAAAAAATAGGTATATACTGATCACATTTGAATTGGGCAACTACAGAAAGGTATTAACATTGAAATACATAGATTATTTGTAGAATGTACAGGCTAAAAATATTTGTCAACCCAAACGGTAGAATAAAATTATAGTTGTTAATTTTTCGGTAAATTTAAGTCAACTTTGATAAAAATCTGCTTGTAATACTGTTAAAACCGTAAAACATTGTAAATTTTCTCCAATAAAAGACAAAAAAAAGTCATCGTCAACTTACGGAATGCAGTACGCTTCCCAGTTTGTTTTGATTCTACACAGATTTAAATGCCTCGTTTTTGTGTTAGTTTATAATTGTTTCTAACATGTTATATAATTAAATTCTTAATTCGCTTTCTTTTGTTTTGTACCTTAATTGCAATATGCTAATTTTGTCAGCATTCGTTACCGGTCCCAGCGACTCTGATTATAGCTTTAGTTGTAAGTCATATATAAACGTAAGTCACGTAATTTGTTGCAAGCTGTCCAAATACTGTTAAAAACAATGTATTATTGTTCAGTGTTTGTTAAAAAAACAGTAATTTATTCACAGGAATAGCAGGTGAAAACTAGATACCATAAGGGTCTATAAAACCCATCACTTTGTTCCGATTCTGTACCGACTTGAATGCCTCATTTTTGTGTTTGTTTTGAACTCATTATATTATTAATTCGTATCTATTGTTCACCATAATGTTATGAACTTTCAGATATACGATTAACTGGAATTTCCAGAAATGAAGGGGTAGGGGTTGGGGAATATGGGGGTAGAAAGAGCAAATTGTCAAAAGTATCATTTCACATTCTGGAATTATCAACTAAAGTGTCGTTACAAATAAGCACCACCGTGGTGTTGTATATTACCGCCATTCCTAAACTAATGCTGATGAAATATTTGTTTTTGCTTCGTGCATTATCGACATCTTGATAACGTGCGTGAGTGCTTGCTATTCCTCCTTTACAATTCGGAGTAAGAAATGAAAATCGATTTGGTTTAGATATGAAATGCTGAGAATTACTAGTTCATGTGAACCTCCTGAAAGGGTAACAGATTATAAATGAGAATATCCCTGAGAAATGAGAACTGTTATGGGCTCCCGGAAAATTATGGAAAATTACCTCGCCGTCACATGTCCTTCGTAAGACAATTATTACTTTGTGGTCCATGCACCGAATGAATTTTTTTTTTTTTTTTTTTTTTTTTTTGAAAATAGCAAAACTTATTGGGGCGAGTTTTCATTTCTTATGAGAAAACATTCTCCTCAACAAACCATGGAAAGTTCGTTGCTGGGGAAGACGGCAGTACGAAGCAAGAATTCAAGTGAGCAATGAAGTATGAATAGTCAATTCCTCTCCCAGTAGACGGTTGTTATACGATAATGTGGTAGTGAACTATTAGTTGGTAACATTAAATGTTGTAGACTAATCTAAATACATTTTTGTTTTGTGAGAGTGAGATTCCCTACGTTATTGTGTTAGCTAAGTCCCATCTTCAAATGTGGAGAACAAGCACTTTTAGTTTGCTATAAGTGAGCAGCCCGAAATCTATCAGTGACTGATTTTAGCATTTTGGTGAACAGTTTATAGGGTTAGATACAGAAGAATAAAACGTATAGTAGCACATAATTATTTTAAAAAGATTATTCAAAATGTAACAAAATTAACATTTGATAATGGTCCTAATAATTATAAAATTAACAGTAATTTAACTGATCACGTTAATTTTAATGAAATGTCTTGCTTACCTATAAGAGCAGGTTGCTAATATGCAAGGAAATTATTTTGTAGTACTTTAACTTTGGTAATACATAATTACTTAATCACACGTTCTATTTCCACACCAGATACGATGAGCAAAACATCTACACGGAGTTGAGAATCGGCCATAATACGTGTAACTCTTAGGGATGGATTCGCCTCCAGGATATGGGAGAGGTAACTATGACAGACACCAGGTTCACCAGCGTGAAATGTTTAGAAATACTGTAGGAGGTGATGCAACCAACCGTGCCAGTGCAGCTGATACCAGGACAACTCATTCCCGGAAAACTCATGTCGGACAACTGATATATAGGACAATTCATAACAGGTATAAAGTGATAAAGATTTAATTTTGAAAGAAAAATCAAGTAAGAATAAAACAACAATTATTAAAAGAAAAACTATTTTAGGGGGAGGAGCAATGAAAACTAAAATAATTCAAGACTGTCAATATAAAAAGAATTTACTAAAATTGAAACTTTGTGCGGTTTATATGCCACAGCTTTTAAGAAAGATTTTCTGACAAGGATCATGCTTTTCCAGTAAAGTTATCAGTCGTTTGTTGCACTCTTTGTAAACCTGGTTTGAAGTTATTTGATTTCCCCATTCCAAATCAAATTTCTTTTCCTGCGCCAAAACCGCCTCCAACTTTAGCGTATTTATTAATTTCCAGGTATTCGGATGTTGGCATGAAACAGTTTTGTAAGGCAGTATGAAAACCTTCAAGGCTATTTTGAGTTCTAGTCGTGCCAGTTGAAGTCCTCTGAAATATTCCACATTTCAGTTGGAAATATTAGAGTCAGACGGCGTCTTTTAGCGCTTCTTCCTCTTTCGGGTCCTTTGTAAGTCACTTCAAAATACGACACAAACTCTTGTGGCAAACTGTCGTCGTCGGACATTTCTTCGTATGCAACAATAACATCAGTCACTGGTAAAAGAGCAAGTGCTGTAAAGCACTTTATCTTTAGACGAAATTCTTCATCTGTATTATATTGGACTTTATGGCCTAGCTCGACAAGTTTTCGGTAGAGGTTTTGAGAAAAATGAAATAAACAGCCAGTTAGCTCTATGTCAGAAAGTCTTGAAATAAGGCTGTTCATGGGAGGCTTTTTCGAAGTCCATCACATACCTTTTAGGCTGAATATCAGAGCGAAGAGTGACTAAATGAGAAAACAACCGATCTTAAGTTGTTTGCCTCTTGTCGGGTAACAACGAGAAAACACGAGGTATATTCAAATTACCTATCTGAATGCTAATTGTATATAACTGGTAATATATAGATGGACAAACTTTGAATGTGCCATCGCCAGCCCAATCACGAATTTTAATAAAATCATATAGCCCTGTTGATGAGGCGAAAATTAAGCATTCTTTCCTCATCTTCTACGCCAGTATCATATTGCTAAAATGGTTCCCCTGATTCAAATTTGCTGTACAATAGCGGTATATCAAAACCATATCTTTCTGATGGAATAGGGGGAGCAGTGAGCACTGCTATTCTGCTGTCGCCGCCGACGAAGACTTCGAGATAAACTTGATGTTGGTGGCAGTCCAGCCAACGCCTCATCTTGTAGAGAAGAACATTCTGTCGCAATCACAATTCTCGCGGTCTCTTGTGGTGACAAGGCTTTGGCTTGTATAGAACCGAGGACAATTCTCGATTTCACTTTATTTGCATCAGCCCTGTGAAAGTGTTGCCCTGTCGAAGATACTACTTCTAATGGGTCCTCCTCAGCCATCGTCTGAACGCGCGCTCTGCACATCTTTATTCACATAGCCATACTTTTCTTGATTTATCTGCATTCTGCCTGTGAAAATTATATGCGTAGTTATCCTCCACAAGCTTATTAGCTCTTCGTGAGATTTTTTTAATATAATATTGCAGTGTGAGGGCTAAAGAAAATTTTAAAACAGTTGAAAAGTTGACAAGTACAAAGCCAACTGACTTGACAATTACAAAATATAAAAATAAAACTGTTTCGTTGAAAAGCTATGCCGACCGTTTGTGAGTTGTTTGCTGGACGAACAGTAATTAGCATGGACTATGAAATCTGAAGGGTTCTAGTCAGTAATTAAAGAGTTAAATGATCACGGTGAAGCCTACAAACTAAAAACTTGCATATTTACTTTATCAATAACCATTTTTAAGTGTTGTTATAAAGTGAAAATATTTAACCTGTTATGAGTTGCTCCATATATCAGTTGTCCTAGATATCAATATACAAGTATGAGTTGTCCGATATGAGTTTTCCGGGGATGGGTTATCCTGTTATCAGTTGCATATGTGCATGACAACTGTACTGTTCACCAAGCCAGTATTGTAAAACGGTGGTTTGAAGAAGAGAGAGATGTCGACGTTCTGTCGTGGCCCAGTAAGGCTTGCGAACTCAACCCAATGGAAAATACGTGGGCATGCATTGTGAAGAAGAGCAGGCACCATTGCATCTTATGCAACATGCTGAAACAGGGTGGGAAGTTCTGCGAATGAGGCCTGATATTGTTTACAACTATGTTGCTCCTGTGCCCAGAAGGCTTCAGAGTGTAATTGATAATCATGAGGGTTGGACCAAGTATTGATTTGTATATTGATATTTATTTGATTTCAAATAATTTTCATCCTGTGTTTTCAAGCAATACACATGATTAAGAATATATTATAAAAGATATGTACTTAAATGCAAACAGAAAAATAAACACATAGGAACAACGACAAATATAGATTAATAGAACCAAATTTTAGCCAAGATATTGGAGAAGAGCGTTATATACACGGTATCAGATTTCATAAAGTTGTTGCATAAAATGAAGAGAAACATTTAAGGAGAAACTAAAGATATGCCTATTGAAAACAGTTAGACATGGAAGAAACAAATTATTCAAGAAAAACTATTAACTGTCAGTGACAAAGTAGTGGGATCAACAGTTGAACCAAATGAGACACAAAAGTAGGCCCTCCAGAAATAGACAAATATAATTATGATGATGATGAGGATGGTGGGTGTGCGAGCGTATCTACCTGCTTAGTCTAGTTGTGATTGTTTCTTAAGGAGGAACCGCAAGGTTTTCCTCCTGTTACACCTTCAAAACTTTCCTTACTCTCAATTTCCCTTTCAGTCTTTGGCCTAAACTTTATATCTCCATTCCAATTTTTAAGGGAGGAAAGGAGGGAGGGGGTATTTTAGCTCAGAATTATTATTATTATTATTATTATTATTATTATTATTATTATTATTATTATTATTATTATTATTATTATTATTATATTTCAGTAGATGAATCTTATTCACATGGGACAAGCATTGACTTGAAATTTAAGCATCCAAAGAATGTTGGTTTCAACCTCCCACTTCAGACCCCACACTGCAGCGGTAACTGATCATAATACAGAGCCAGTGATTTTCATCGGCCCGGGGGAGACGCGAACCCGCAACATCTGAGTGGTGTGCCACGACGCGAATAGTAGCCTGGGCCCAAATTATTCCATCAGGAAAACTGACCTAAGACAATTTTCCCCTGTGAAAAAACTGCTCCAGGGGAAAACCAAACAAGTACAATTGGATTGCTTACTGAGAGAGTTGGGCCTCTTCAGACCAGTTACTTTTAAATCCCTTCGCGCCTCTGTTGCCCCAACCAGGGAATTAGGGGCCTCGTATTTGGCGCGGTTTTGATGTGTCAGAACTAGGTTAGGAAAGACATGGAACTAGTTTGCTAAGAAACAAAAGACTGACAGTGGCTTAATGTTCATTAACATAAAAAAGTCACAGTTTGACATAAATTCATATATACATATATATATATATATACACATACATATATATATGTATATATATATATATATATGAATATGATAATAATAGTAATAATAACAGAAGAACAAGGAAAGGAGCTGCAAGGAGAAACTGCTACAATGAATCTGAAAAAGAAGAAATCTGAATTGTTTGAAGAATAAACAATGAAATCTTGCCATTAGGAAGAAGGAAAAAATCTAATGGCTATGGATGGGGCATAGGGGCACCCTTCAAAATATAAAATAATTAATTATATATATATATATATATATATATATATATATATATATATATATATATATAAATATAATCTGTGTATGTGTCTATGTATATGTATATTTACTATATATATATATATATATATATATATATATATATATATATATATATATATATATATATATATATATATATATATATATATATATATATACGTAAATATATATTCCCATAACTACTAGACATTTTGATCTCGTTCCTAATTCCAAGAATTAATTTTCATATTCCAGATGCTCAAGGATTCGTCTTTTGTTCCAGTTCTCTGGAGCAGTTTTTCTTCGTAGCTTCTTGTGCTTTCTTTCTTAAGGTTATTATTATTATTATTATTATTATTATTATTATTATTATTATTATTATTATTATTATTACTATTCTGTTCTGTCTATTATTAGTTTTTTTATGCATTTGTTATGGACACCGCTACTATAGATGTTTGTGATAACAGACAAAAAACTGTTAATATTCCTGTATTTTCATTTTAGTAATTATAAGCAATATTTTCCTTATATTATTCCCATATTCTCAATAAAAATAATGAAAAGTGTTTGTATAAGCCTTTGTCTACTGCTATTTATAGTGCATACAAGCGATATGGTTGTTGGCCTGGAAAACAAGATTGTTCAGTATGCCGATGATACAACACCGGAGGGTGTAGTAAAGTCTCCACTTATGAGAAATGAAGCTGCTTCCAGCCTCAATCGGGACTTGGGCCGGATCAGTGAATGATGTAGCCGGTGGGTTATGAGGCTGGACTCCAGTAAAACGAAAACATTATTGATTAGCAGATCTCGTACAGATTTTCCACCCCATTTTCCCCCTCGCGTGGATGGGACTTTGCTGAATGAACCTGAAGCTTTAACTATATTAGGTGTAACTTTTGACTCACATCTTGCTTTTGAGAAACATCTAACGAAAGTTTGGTATTGTTCTTAAGGCCTCATGTATTTATGAGAGTGATAAAATCAATGCAACCTGTTTTAGGTCATTCGTCCTTTCTTTACTAGGATACTGCTCTTCAGTGTGGATGTCTGCTTCTGCCAGAGACTTATCTCTTTTAGATAGAGCGGTTCGTGGTGGTAGGTTTCTGTTTCCTAATATCAGTAGTTATGACTTGGGCCATCGACGGATGGTCACCTGTTTGTCACTTTTACATAAGTCGTATTTTAACAGAGATCTTTCACATTCACAGTAGATCCCTGATCCCCTTTTCCTGCCAAGAGCAACCAGATTCGATGAACAGCATCAATAATACGCAGTAAATTTGCCTTGCTGTTGAACTTTACAGTTCCAGAGGTCCTTTATTCCTCGTACCGCTGGACTGTGGAACAACCTCCCAGGGGATGTCGTGCAAATGGAACTTCAAAGGTTTAAGCAAAGATGCAACCAATTACTACCCTAATACAATTCAATTTGTATTGTAATATTTTACTTATATTTTTATTTATTCATTAATTTGTTGAATTATCAGTTTTTCTAATAACTGATCTCTTTCTGTGTTTCTCATTTTTACCTTTGTTACGTCTTTCGAATAAACACCATATTATTTTGAATCTTGACTTTCAATTTAATGGCCGCCGTGGGCTTGTTTCATGTGAATAGAGTTCATCTTCTGAATAATAATAATAATAATAATAATAATAATAATAATAATAATAATAATAATAATAATAATAATAATAATAATAAACGTACTGATGTTGTTAATCGCCAAGTATCATAAGCAATTTACTTTCTTTTCGTTATCCTAAGAGAAAGTGAAAGGATTTAATTCCTTTCACTTTCACTATTGTTATAAAAGTTTATTCACCTTGTGCTATTTACTATAAATTAGCAAAACGCATTAGCCGAATTTCCGAGTGCACGTACTTTGGAAATATTCATGCTTTATGGTCAATATTTGAGTTGAAGTTTTGAACTTTACAAATACTCACATACACGTACTCACACACACACACATACACACACACACACACACACACACACACACACACACACACACACACATATATATATATATATATATATATATATATATATATAGTATGTGTGTGTGTGCGCGCGCGTGAATGCTGTACTCGACAAGTAAATGAGCAAATTGAACTTCAGCTCTCAAAGAGGATTTGAACTTGGCTGTATGGATTCCACTTATTTGTCTGTGTGTGTGCATGTATACATGGATATACAATTATTTATAGGCTGGCCTCGGCACCAACCACCAACTAAAATATGGCGAGAAAAATGGACATAAAACCTAGGAAAAATTATCAGGCACATGATGTTGGAGAATCCACCTTTTGGTATACAGCCTATTTATCTGCAAGTTGTGCAGCTCGTGGTCTTGCTCTTTCCAGCTATATAATCCAGTGTCAGAAAAAGTATTGAATTGATTGTTTGCTCCGAAAGGTGTTGACTTTGCAAATTGCAATGCATATCACGAAATTCCTCTTGAAAAGCTGTAAACAGGGACTAATTTTTACCATTTATTTACAGCCACAAGTTGCAAGGGATTGTGCACGACGATCTGACCAGTGAAATGCTTAATTTAAAGGTACCATAGGCCAGTCTGCCCAAAAACTGAAAGTCAATCAGTGGGAGCCCCGTTCTTCCTAGGCCCTTCATCAGAGTATCCTTGCATAGACCTAATTTAGTGTTGGTCCTCCTGTTTTCAGGAAGCCGTTTGGTCAGGATTTTCGGTCTTGTTTGATTCCTGAATGAGGCACTAAAATTTCGAAAAGTTCCTCTATAGGCACCTAGTAGTTACTCGATTGTGAATGGTAGTAGCCAGGAAGGGTATGGAAGCCTATTGGTATTGCAGCCAAATTCTAGATTATTTGATGAAAACTGAAAGATGAACACATTTTAGGGGTGTCACTTCAACTGAAAAGGTAATTAGACGCGCGTATATACGCTAAAATGTCAGGAGCTCAACTAACTCCAGCAAACGGGAAAGATGCATCATTCTCAGTCGACTTCAAGGGAAGCAAGCAACCAAAAATGAAGAACCACAACTTCAACATGGTTTGTTGACTCGACAAAGTAATTTTGTAATAGCGCAAGCAATGCTGAAATTCAGAATTCCAGAGCCTTCTCACACCAATAATCCTAATTACGAAATTTCTCAATTTTCAGCATTTCCTCGGCATTTCCTCGGATCAGACAGTACATTCATCTCTTTTTCCGAGTCGAAATGGTTTCGTTGGCAAGGTGATTAATCTTCTGTGCTGACTTCATAACATTCATCTTTGTCCCGGTCGTTTTTCATGACTATGTTTACCATGGTACTGTTCTTAACGCCAAAATTTAATATGCTTTATAGAATGCAATTTTGCACGTCGCTCAACATTTAAGAATTTCATTACACGTGCCTTCAGTTTGTACATTTTTATTCGCGCTTTTGGTTTAATAATTATAAACGTAGATCATTCATTTATACAAAACCACGAAAAATGTCTACAAATTTTACAGATAGGATGATTTTTTATTTAATTACATGAAGTGAGAAATTGAACAAAAATGATTTTAATAAGGATTGTAAGAATGTTCTGAGTGGTAATCTTGACACACAATCTCGAGCAGAAACATGACATACAGAATGGAAGTTCGACCACAGTATATTGTTATTACTATTATTATTATTCAGGAGATGAACCATATTCATATGGAACAGGTTCACAGAAGCCATTGACTTGAGATTCAAGCTTCAAAAGAATATGGTATTCATTTGAGAGTAGTACCAGAAGGTAAAAGGAAATACAGAAAGAAGAGATAAGTTATTAGAAAAAAAATAAGTTAACAAATAAATGAATTATTAGATAAAAATATAAGTAAATTATTGAAATACAAGTCGAATTACTTTAGGGTAGAATGCGTAGCATCTTCGTTTGAACTTTTGAGGTTCCAATCGCGCAACATGCTCAAGGAGACTGTTCTACAGTCCAACGGTGTGAGGAATAGAAGACCTCTGGAACTGAGTTCAACAGCAAGGCACATTTACTGCATACTGGTGCTGCTGCTCAGCAAATCTGGTAGCTCTCAACAGGAAAAGAGAATCAGGGATCAGCTGTGAATGTGAAAGATCTTGAAAAGCTGACAAACAAGAGATCATCCGTCGGTGGTCCAAGTCCTAACTGCTAATGTTAAAAATCAGGAACCAACAACGAGCCACTATATCTAAAAGAGATAAATCCCTGGTAGAAGCAGACATCAACAACAGAGAACAGTGGTCTAGTGAAGGAAGGACAAATGATCTAAACAAGTTGCATTGATTTTATCACTGTTATGAACATGTGAGGCCTTATGTACAATACCTAACTTCCTTTCTCCATTTGCTGACACTATCATTAGATGTTTCTCAAAAGTAAGATTTAAGCCAAAGGTTACACCGAGTATAGTTAAAACTTCGGCAGAGTCCCATCCACTTGAAGGGGAGATTAGGGTGGAAAATCAGCATGAGATCTACTTATCAACAGTGTTTTCGTTTTTCCGGAGTTCAGCTTCGTACCTCACCAACTACACCATTCACTAATGCGCTCTATGTCGCGACTGAGACTAAAGGCAGCATCGTTTCTCATGAGTGGAGATTTTACCACATCCACTAGTGTTCCATCATCAGCATGCTGAACAATCTTGTTCTCTAGGACAACATCCATATCACTTGTATACACTAAAAATAACAGTGGACCAAGAATACTGCCCCGTGGAACCCCAGACACAATAGGTCTTGGCTCGCTAAAGATCCCATCAACAGCAGCTCTCTGCTGTCTACCCGTTAGGATATCTTGAAGTAGTCGTAAAACATGTCCACCCACTCCAAGATTCTGAAGTTTATAAATAAGCATCTTGTGATTTAGTAAACTGTAAGAAAAAATAAAATCTGATTTAATTACTCCAAACTCAAAACCCTCCCAAGTGGCGTGTCAAATCTAAAAGAGCATCGCAGATACCTAACTATTCCTATATGCATATTGACTATCAGCTAACAATCGTTTCAATTCCACATACTTGTACAGTGGTTTAAAAATAAGTTTTTCTGCAACTTTGGACAGCAGGGGAGAATAGAAACTGACCTGTAGTTACTGTAGTCTGTAGATATGCCGCTTTTTGTAACAGGCACTGTATTACAAGCTTGTACTCATCTGCAAAGATACTACGTCAATCTGAAAATCTATAGAATCTGATAATCTTTAGAGACAACACACTAGAAGCCTTTTCAAGAAACAAAGGGAAGAAACCATCAGGATCTTCTCCACCCTTGCCATCTTGATTATCAAGAATTTTCTTACCACCTTTAGAGCAAAATGCAGATTTTGTAAGGATAGGTTCAGGATGACAAGCTTCAGGAAGAGTGACATCCCCAGCTGACTGCAAAGCTCTAAAAGCTTGATGAAGCAGTTCAGCCTGTTCCATAAGGCCAGTAACAAATCTGCCATCATCGGTTAGTAGTGCTGAAATGGAAGATGAGCCTGACCCGAAGAGAGATAAAATGCCAATTTGGTCCACCACAGATGAGGCTGAATAATTCCATCAAGCTTCCTCTTTAGGGAACTATTGTAATTCATCCCAACTATATGGTATGGTAAATTCTATTTGTAGCTCGGCAAGGCTCAACAAAAATGGTGTAATTTTCATGTGAACGATTTTGTCTACATGTTTGAATTTGGTCTGTTTGTTCTGGTAAGCTCATCTACATTATCATCAAATCATGGCTGGTCATTGGTCCTGATCTTGATGACCTTTCCGGGACATATCTTACTAAAATAGCCATCCGTATTTCATTTAATTTCATCTTGAGTTCTGGATCTGATATAGCACTTTAAATATTAAGTGCCTGAGAAGCCCCAGTAATGAGATCCCAATTGACCCTAGATTTCATTCATACTGTTTTTCCAATGGTACCGTTATGAGTATGCTGATTGACAGGTATGTCCATCTCAATGGCACAAAGGTCGGAAGTGCCTATATAATTGCAGACCTTGAACTTGCCGATAGCTGGAACATCTAGGAATATGAGGTCTAATCTATTTTCAGAAGTATGCAGAAATAGCTGAACAAAATCAGAGGATACACAGAACTCATGAGCAGACCGACCATGTTGACCTGTGGAATTTGAATTAAGCCACTCACTGTGCTTTGCACTGAAGTCTCCACAAATAAAAATGAAGCTTTTGAATCCTGTGACAGATCCATACTAATGCTCTCCAAGAGACAGCCATATATGGAACTGTCAATATTTGGATTGTAGTAAACAGCAAATATGAAAACGTTGTAAAAACTACTGAAAACCGTAAAAGAAAGAACTTCATGGCAACTAAGCTCCAAGTTTTTACCGCCGTACCTGTGCATTTAGGGTGTTATGACGATAAAGAAAGTCAGGGCCATCAAACCCTGGGATTAAAAATTCAACCTTCGACTTGTTACTACTAACAAGTGTCTAAGACAAAAATATCAAAAACACTTGACCTTAAGCCTGGAACATTTGAGTTAGGTACTCAGCAATTTTTCCTACAGTAATGAGCACCAGGCCCAGGGTTCAGGTCAATGTCCCCCAAAAGAATTAAAAGTAACAAAATAAAATTAGAAACAACACTAATAAATAGATCCATAGGAAGAGCAACATTGTAAAAATCATCAGAACAGCAAACAATAAAGTCAGCAACAACATTACTTATGTTATTTACAATAATTTCAGTAAAATGATCAATAAAGCTGACCATATGTCATTAAAAAAGGCGACAGAAGTAACTAGTTGGCAAGGTGGATCCAGGACACCTGATAAGGGAAAAAAGAAGCCCACCTTGTTTACCACAACAACTGAGGGAGGGCAGTCACAATGGATTTAGAAATTATAAAAAGCTAAGAAGAATAAGATTAGGTAAAAAAGACACTTCCTGATAATCCACCAAACAACTTCTGCTTTCTTATTAGCCTGCCCTACACACTTTTTAAAAAAAACATTAAAGTGAACAAACAAGAGAAAAAAGCCTGATTGGACCATGGAAAGCCACTGTACAATGGCAATGGCGCAATCCAAGGCTGGAGAACAAGGTTTGTGCTCAGAGTAATCTCCTTTTAGAAGGGCTAATGGGCCACTTCCACCCACTGGTTTGGTTTCGGAACAGTTGCCGCCATGGTTAAAGCTTCTCTCTAACCCATCCAGCATTAATTTTTCGACGAAAATCAGAAAAATTCATCTGCAACACAGTCAGCAGATTTATCAGCTGCAATGAAATGGTATTACTTTGGCCATCAGTGAGGATAAACCCTGGGACTTTTACTTCAAAAGGATTAGCTTGACCAACACACCTCGCGTGTAGTCTGGTAATCAGTTTCTCCATGCAGGGTAGACTTGGAAATTCTTAGTCATTTTTGCAGCTTCAATGACTGGCACATAGAAATTTCCTTGAACACGAACTGGAATTCAGCTTTTAGTCAGCACAGACAGAACCCCAACAGTCCAAGAATTTCCCAGTGAGTTAGGAGGACTTCTTTCTCACACATTTAAGAAAGGAGCTGAAATACTTGTTAGCATGGCAGGTCAGGTTTTGAACTCGGTCTAACATGTCGTAGTCATGACAGTTTGTATGAGGGAGAACAGCCTATCAAGTCTTTCATGTGTTTGCTTCAAGGCAAATTTCTTGCTGCATTAGAGGTCACTGGTTAGCTAAAGTTAGATGATATTTCCAACTTGACATCTAGGGCAGAGCCCGGCCATAAAACGGTGGCCTTGAAGTGGTGGTAAGTATGGAACTATCTAACTCGTAGTGTTTTCAATACTTTTGTTTTGTTGCCTTATTGCTAAAACAAATAAGCCCGTCTCATCCGCTCATTGCTTCATGACACCAGGAAGAAAGCATCAGAGTTTTGAGATAAGAATTTAGACTAATGGTGAAAATTATTAGCAAAATTTTTCAAGGAGTAAAAACACTGAAACTCCATCAAGATTAAGAGCCATCAGTAACAAGAGGAGAACTTTGGCTAAAGATAAAAATAGGCAGCTTAGCTGCCTGTTTTCCTCTTCTAACCCTTTCGTTGAGGAATTTATTTTTAATCTCATTTCCAGGAAGGATTGAGCTTTATTCTAGGTAACAAGTAACATATCATATTTACTAATAATTATTCAAAAGTGGAAGAAGTAAAAAAAAAAAATTGAAAATTCTCTGGATTCTGAGATCTTTCTTAGGGGCACAAATAATCTTTTTAGTACACTATTAATGTATATATTCAGAATCCATGTTCAGATTACATATTTAAAAACATGTACAAAATAATATAGATATCGTTATTAGGGATACAAACCATCCTTCCTCTACACCATCAATCTGATATCTATCCCTTGCAAATACTTATTTGGAACCTGACGTATCTAACATGAAGCTATTTTTACTCAGATAACTTTCATTAGTAGGTTTCTGAACTAACCCCATTTCAATTGCAACAACAGCTTGTATATCCATGAAGGTTAAATCTGTCCACTGATGATAACTTGATCTTTTAGGCAAAGGTTGCTTCTCAAATATCATAACACTGAAATATTTATTTCATTCTTTTGATACGGGGTCACCTATTTCTTAAGGAAAAAATTTAGCAAAACATTCATAAGGGACAAGTTTTCAAATCTAATTACCTTATGAGTTTGTGTAAATTATTGTATTGCCCACCTATTTGGGATTATTATTAATTAATTCAACTTCAATCCACATGTATGGCATAGCAACACCAACACAAGAGTCTGTTGTAGGGTATCATCATCATTGGCATCATCATCCGCACTTTCCATCAGATCAGGATCATCTATATCATAATCAGATTCTGAATCAGAAGTAAATATATATATATATATATATATATATATATATATATATATATATATATATATATATATATAATATATATATATATATATATATATATATATATATATATATATATATATATATATATATATATAAAATACTAAAACTCTGTTTTTGTGTGTGCTTGAATGCACACTGGAAATCCCGGAGGCTTCTAGGAATTCTGAGGGTTTCTGGGAATTCCGGAGGCTTCTGGGGCTTCCATCCCCTCCCCTTCTCCCCCCTCCCTCTCTCCCCCCTTTCCGCCTTCCCCTCTCCCCTCCCTTTTCCGCCTTCCCTCCCCTCCCCTCCCCTTCCCCTCCTCTCCCCACCCCATCCATTCCTCCTTCCTCTCCCCCTCCCCCTTCCCTCCTCCTTGCTCCTTCCTTCCCTCCCCCCCTCCTCCTCCTCCCCTTCCCCTTCCCCTCCCTTTCCCCCTTCCTTCCCCTCACCCTCCTACTCCCCCCATTCCCCTTCCTCTTCTCTGAGAGAGAGAGAGAGAGAGAGAGAGAGAGAGAGAGAGAGAGAGGGGAGAGAGAGCAAAATCTTTGATATTTCATTTCTTATGAACTAAGTCACGCCAGCAGACACATTAAATATGAAATATCTTATTTTTGTTAACTTTTCATCATATTTTAAATAATATTAACCCCAACATAAGCTTAAAAACTATTTTAAACTATAAAACCTCATTAAAATGTTAAAAAAAATACTTAAAAGTGCATTTTCGTAAAATACCGTCACTTACTACCAAATGGCAACACCACCTCTAGGTTTAAAAAGGGGAGAGTTTAAATGGCTCTCCCCTTTTAAACTCCGTTGAATTATATAGCCCAGTTCAGTTTGAATGAATACCTTTAAATTTTTCCCGGCGAACGAATGGTTTAAATCATCCCCTTCCCCCCATTCATTTGCGTGAGTCAGCGGACACCTGGATCTTCTGAACCCCATCAGGGCATTTAAATCGTGCCTGGGGTTCATTGTAACGGGGCTCTTGATTGGCGGGAGTTTATTGCGTTTAAGCCGCGAAGAAAAAATACGATTTTAAGCCGATGTGATTTCGTTATTGATTTTTAATATGAATTAAGAAGTAAAGTATCTTATTTTGTCTCTGTTATTATTTTTAAGTACATTATTGCAAGAAATGTATTTGTAATTTTATTAATTATATATTTTCCTAGCAACTCAGTTATTTTGTAACTGCGGTGAGTAGACTATTCTGCTCACTATTTATCGGTAGACTGTGTGAGTTAATTTGGAAACATTACTGTTTTTTTTTTTTTTTTTTTAACATTCAACTTTTTATGAGTATTTACAAGAGGCATGTATAATATTACTTAGCATCCTGTTCTTTACTTAACATAGGACAAATTAAGGAATTAATTTTATTTTAATGCCTAGACGAAATTAATTTATCGAAGATATAGATGTCGTTGATACTTCGTGAGTCCTTTGTACTTAAATTATTTTAATGTACAAACCAATAAGAGCATTTGAAATATCGTCTCGAATATAAGCCTAGTATATATATATATATATATATATATATATATATATATATATATATATATATATATATATATATATATATATATATATATGTGCGTGTGTGTGTGCGCATGTCCCAAAAGTTTTATTCTCTCGTTTAAAGAGAGAGAGAGAGAGAGAGAGAGAGAGAGAGAGAGAGTGGGTCTGAGACAGGTGTGTGGTGTCTACACGTTGTTTGAAAATGAGCTTGCTTCATGCCAGCACGAGCTCTTGCTCATAGAGCAGCCCGCGGGAATCATTCTGATGATATGCAAGGGATAAAGATGGTCTGGATTAGGAGTTATGTTTTAATGATGTCGTGGCCATAACGAAGAGTTCACGGTTGTTTGGCATTTTTATGGATTTGGTGATGCATAAATTGGAGAAATTTTAGAATTTTTCTAAAGAAAGTTTGTGAAATTCTGTAAAACACAGATAGATAAATGTAAGAGGGAGGTGAATAGAAGCTGAAGAGTGGGGTTTGTCGGTACAGTCTCCGAAATGGATCTACAACTTATTTTGCCTTGCCTCGGCCTAGCAGCAGTTTTGGTATGCTCTTGCGCAGTGAAACCTCAGTAGGATCCGTAACATTGGACTCAGGTCTGGAAGCCGCCTTTGGAATCAAGAATTTGTTTTTGGCTGCTGTTTTTGGATTGGGTAGAGATGTAGCAGGTAACATACTGGACAACATTAAGAGGCAGAAAATCGATGATGATAATCACAATGGAAAAATTCGATCACTGCAGGGAGAAGTTCATCTCGAAAGAGAAGAGGGAAAGAATCTGACGCTGCTGAATGTCAACTTAACCAAAAAAGTTCATGATCTGGGAAATACTCTTCAAGAAAACAGGAAGGAAAAAGCAAAGGAGGAGATGCAGAGAAAGGAACTGGAAAAAGGAGGAGATGCAGTCATACACAGGATTAACAAGCAGAAGATGGAACAACAAGTCTTGGAAGACAAGCTTCTTCTGCTTGAAACGAAAAGCAACTGATGTAGAAGGAGATGGCGTCCCAGGAAAATGCAGGAAATATGCTGGAAGATGAGATAACGAGGAGGATGAAAGCAGAAAATAAGCGACTGACTAAGAACGCTGCCGCTGTTCAAGAGCTAAGTGATACCCTGAACAACAAAGTAATGAACTTGACCTCTCATTTGGCAAAGCTCAGTTGTCAACTTCGTCATTGAGAGGAAATAGCAGGTCATCTGGAGACGGAACTGCGTGAGATGGGGGAAGAAAAGGTGCAGATGACTGAACGAATCCGAGGACTAAAAAGCGAACTCAGCCAATGTAAGACTAAGAAGGAAAACCTTCAGTTCAGCGTTCGAGGACTTCGGAAACAAGTTGGAAAGCTGTCGAGAGAAAATGGCTCCCTCCAATGCCAGCTGAGTGGAAGGGGCTACTAAGAGTTTGAGAATGCTTGTGAAAATGAATGCTGAAGACATAACGAGGCAAATAACGAATGGAAAGACACTAGTTAACGGGAGTGTAGCTGGGATGCAGCAGTATGGTGGTAAAGTGTGGATTAGTCTCTGAGCATGGCGTTTATTGTATTTCTAGATGGGGGAAAGATTCAGAGGATATGGCTGAGAGGAATAATGATTTTTTTTATAATGGCTAAGATGATGGAGAAGACTAAATAAGTATGGAGGTAAAATACTTTTCAGTATATTTGGGCAGGTGTATAATCAGACTTTGTTAGGGAAAGGACTGATAGGGGAAGAACAGTATGAGTTTAGACAGGGGAGAGGGACCAAAGCTTTTTATTCTGAAACACTTGCATGACAAGTGACAAAGTATATGGTAAAATCTGTGTGTGGTATACACATCCAGAAATCAAGTGAGAGAGAGAGAGAGAGAGAGAGAGAGAGAGAGAGAGAGAGAGAGAGAGAGAGAGAGAGAGAGAGAGAGAGATTTTGGAAGGTTTTAAGAAAGTATGACAGAACATAAACAAGTAAAAAATGCGCCGAAGTTTCTTCAGCGCAGTCAAATTTTCTGTACAGCCGCTACAGCGTATAATCAAGACCACCGAAAATAGATCTATCTTTCGGCGGTCTCAGTATAATGCTGTACGAGCCGCGGCCCATGAAACTTTAACCAGAAGCACGATGATGGCTAACTTTAACCTTAAATAACATACAAACTACTGAGGCTAGAAGGCTGCAATTTATTATGTCTGATGATTGGAAGGTGGATGATCAACATACCAATTTTCAGCCTCCTACCCTCACTAGTTTTTAAGATCTGAGGGCAGACAGGAAAAAGTACGGAGGGACAGATAAAACCGGCACAATAATTTTCTTTACAGTAAATGTGTTAGGACGTGCAAATGGCAGAGTGCAAGTTGGTCGAATGCAATGATGCGTTATATGTTTATGGATGTTAACATTTACTGTAATGCCGTTATGGACGGAGTGATGTGAGCAGCAACAGATACGACAGTAGGCGTAAAGCGGTGGAGTATAAAAATAATTGATTCTGAGTGGAGCAGAGAATGGCTGGAGTTTGCAGGTGTGCAGGACTATTTGGAGATAGTTTAAAAGAAACTCCTTAAACTCGTGAAAAAGTCTGGAAGCGTTTTAAAAGGCGAAAGAGGTGAGAGAGTATATCTGATTAAGTGTAAACCAGGACGATGGAACGATGACTGTAAATGTGGATAGTGGAATATACAAGATTTTTCTTTTTATAGGTATTAGGAGCAAAGGTAAATGAATGGTGGTAGGATCCAGGACTGCAATTACTATAAATACCACTGATATTATCTCCATCATTATTAGCATAATTATAATTAAATCAAAACAGTATTTCTATTTTTTTCCATATTATGCTTTCATAACTTGTAACAACGACAGTGTTGGAAGTAATAATAATAATAATAATAATAATAATAATAATAATAATAATAATAATAATAATGGAGAAGCAAATCCACAGTTATGTATATGTACATATGTTTAAAGATAAATCAGTATATATAGATAGCTTTCGGGAACTTGTTCGGTTCCCCGATTTCAATCTCTGAAAAGGGGAACCGAACAAGTTCCTGAAAGCTATCTATATATACTGATTTATCTTTAAATATATGTACATATACATAGCTGTGGCTTTGCTTCTCCATTTTAAGACTCATGCTACTATGAGCATTTTTTTTAATAATAATAATAATAATAATAATAATAATATTGTGAATGTTGCACAACAGCATTGCAATGCAATGCAACCAAGCCTGTCTCCTGGAGTGTTATGAAGCTGAGATTGATTCCGAATTCAAAATGAATGATAAATATGACTATTTACTGGTCATATCACAGGAAAGCCATTAGCTCCATGATAGAGTTTGCATCGACTTATTTGTTTTTGTTGATAGATAAACTGGGGCAAAAACATAGAGGCATATTCCATTTATTTGTTGGAGCGAATGAGTTTAGTTGGTTCGGGCATATAGGTACGAAAAATGCGACGCAAATTGTATCCTGTTACGAAGTTTTGAATTTTCATCAAAATACGTCATCTGCCTCGACACTGATATCACTCGGGGGCAATGATGCTGATTGCGTTCATCAAGACAACATTATTACTTCGCTTTACTATTCTATCCATGCGTAGACACCTAGCGAACGTACATCAACACACAAACACATACACACACACTTGCGTGTATATATATATATATATATATATATATATATATATATATATATATATATATATATATATATATATATATATATATATATATATATATATATATATATATATATATATGTGTGTGTGTGTGTGTGTATAAATAGATATGCATATATATACACATATTTATATATGTGATTGTAATAGCCACAATGCCCTCTTAACTTCTCGAATTCTTCGCGCTTTTTTGGATACGCTTGTCACTACAAAGCCTTAAGATCCAAGTGCAAGAAATATGAAGATATTATGATGTCCTGTAGCGGGTAACGAACCCGGGCTCCATAATCACAACGAGGTCACGTTGCCGACCTGACCACGAGAAGGATAAAAGTCTATTGCCTCTCATACATACATATACCCATCGTTTTCAGATATATAAATTATATATATATATATATTGTAATAGACCCATTCTCACCATCACACACACAGTGGACAATATATATTTTATTGCTTTTAGGCTGAAATATATATATGGAATCAACTGGTATTTTATAGATATATATATATATGTGAGTTGAACAATGCCCTCTTAACGTCGTATCCAAGTGGACAAATTTTTAGGCTTTTTGCTACTACAATTACATATGTATCTGTAAAAAGTCACCAGTAGATTCTACATTTTTATTATATATATACATATATATATATATATATATATATATATATATAATATATATCGAAATCGATATTAAGACACATGTTATATATTGTATATATATATATATATATGGTATAAAAAGTGATATATATATATATATATATATATATATATAATACTGACAGGTTTGTGCACAGCAAAGTCGATATCATCTTAAGTCTCTCCAGATGGCCGGGCGGTTAAAGAAGACTGTTTATTTTTGCATCTTAACCAAGGACTCTAGTCTGAATCCTGGCTGCTAGATTCACTTATAAATGATATAATTATAAATTTTCTTGGGCATAAATTATTTTCATACTATAGTGACTTCCATATTAAACGAAATTTGTGGCTTAATATTTGTGAATCTGGAAAAGTCACATGTGGATAATTGGCACACACATGCACGCGCGCGCGCGCGCACACACACACACACACACACACATACATATATATATATATATATATATATATATATATATATATATATATATATATATATATATACAGATTCTCAAGCTATAGTGGCTAGGCCATATGTATAGAAGACAGGGAATAGTATATAGATATACATGAATAGATATAGGTAGAGGTAGGCCAAATATATACCTGATTAAGGACAATGAGACGGGAAGCAGGAGATAGTGTTGGGGAGATCTTGATATAGTTAGCCCAGGACATATACATGGTGGATGAGTTTATATAGGCCCTATATATATATAGTACATATACATATAGGTAATATGATATGTATATATATATATATATATACATATATATATATATATATATATATATATATATATATATATATATATATATATATATATATATATATATATTTTTTTTTTTTTTTTTTTTAGGTGTAATGTCGACAAATCAAGTTGTTTCAGAAAAAGGCCCTTATTTTGCGCAAATTTTGATCTGTCATGGAAACCCTTCTTTTAGACTCTCTTTGATGGGCGGCTTTTCCTTGAAAATTTTCGTATAGATTGCTAGGTAACAAGTCATTACCTTTCATCACGTTAAGATTTTAGTAATGAACTCAATGATTTTCTCAGCGATTAATAATACATAGCTCTGTGCATGTAAAACTTTCCGTAAAGAAGTGATATGAAAATGTTTTTGGTGAACATTAGCTCACGGAACGACTCATAAAAGCCATCTGCGACAGCTAACAACATTCCTTCCTCAATAAGGATTCAGTTTCGCTTTCGGGGAGAGAGAGAGAGAGAGAGAGAGAGAGAGAGAGAGAGAGAGAGAGAGAGAGAGAGAGAGAGGCTTAGTGAACAAACAAAGGAAAAGTGTATTAGGTTAGTATTAAAAGAATAAAGAAATATGTATCCGGACTAATCTAGTGTTCATAAAAACCACGCAAAGAATAAAGTGTTGAACAATAATGCAGCAGCAACGGTTCTGTCTGAGATACATGTATGAAACTGGAAATAAAATGACTACCGTTATATAAATCTGAAATGTCCCCCAAGAAGACAAAAAAATTACGAATAAATATCTACAAGACAGTTTTCAGAGATAGTTTAAATTACAAAAATATAGATGACAAAGATAAATGAAGTGTCAAAGATAATTCTTTGAAGGTTTGATTATAATTGTTGAAGGTTATTCCTGAAATACTTAAGATTTTGTAGATATTTAAGTGAATTATATATAACCATTGCTCTCGGGAATTCATCCTTGTATTGTAACTACCGTGGTGGGGAGGTGCTTGTTTTTCAGCCAGGCAGTATTCCTAAGCATTATCATGAATCATTGTCCGAATGCAGTATGCGACTTACATGTTTTGTTACCTGAGAGCAGACCTGCAATCATTAGTTGCAGATGTAGTGAAACAGAACGTGTCCTGCAGGGCTTTTAGGATGGGCGGATTTTAAAGTTTTATCAGGTAGCATTTGTAAATATGAGATCCTCCAGTTTTTTTTTTGTCCTTGTTTTAAGGAGTATGAAGATATACTATTTAGCCTGGGAATATTCCATATACTAATTGTTAGTTACCTTAGTGAGCCGGAATGAAACCTGTTGGATTAGTTTTAGTGCATTCGAGAGTTTTTAATTTCTGTTGTAGCTAGAAGTTAGTGACATGCTATTTAGCCCAGAGAGTATTAAAGGATTTTCGTTGTTACATGAGAAGGAATTAAGGACCAGACTTCTCAGCCTCGGCTTCTTAATAATTTTTTTCATTACTATTGAGATGGAAAGTTAAGAAACAAAGCTTGTTATTGAAAAATTCTAACAACCAATTGACTGCTGATTTGGTGGGAGGTATGGTGCGTCTTGTTTTCCCTTGTTAAGATTCTAAAGATTTTTTCCTCTTATTGTGATTGTGGGTGTGTTGAAATATCATTTCACCAAAGCACTTCAAACAGTTACTGAATGTTCTCGTGGTAGGTAGGAATAAGACTCCACAGTTGATTATGATTGCATCATTATCTCTCATATTTAAAAAGGGGATAAATGATTTATGTAAACCATATTAAAATTTTCAACCTTATATTGCTAAAACGCTTAAGATTTTTGAGAAAGTAATAAAAAACAGTGTACTGACAAGTCATCTGAAAATAGAAATAAAAATTAACGAGGGAAAAACAAAGCAAAGCTTAGTAAACGTTTTAATTTGTATTTAGGGAATGTCACCCAAAAAGATGGGAACAGTTCACTTGGGAAGAAGCATGTCTAAAACCAAAAATTCGTTTTTTTAAATTTCTGTGTAAGTAGGCCTCTGAAACACTGAATCGGGTTCCAAACAATTTTAACTTCTAATTTACGAAAAGCTCCATGACAGAGCTTGCATTTAGGGTTCCTAATAGTTCTTAAAATGCGATTCCCTAAGAATCATAGACGAGTCTCTTTTCTAAAATTTTCTACAGTATTTACCTACTCAAAAAGCTCATCAGCATTATTCCAGGTACGCTACACGCACTGGCAATATTAATCACCTCTGTCTTGCGTACACTATCTCACTCCTTGGATGTAGAGACCCTTCGTTTTCAATGACCTTTTGAAGCCATCTGTCCAGTACTCTAGTCTTCCCCTCCCCTTTCATCCTAGCATATCTGGTTCTCTGTTGAACTGGTTACAGTTACTTCTAAATTTCCATTTACCCATTTTTGATGTATATGTTTTACAATTGAAAGTCTTGCATTCCTCACAGGAAACAAATGAAGAAATTCTCATACTCAGGTGGGATTCTAGCCAGGGTTATGGGATGAGGTTAACCTCCAAATTATGATCTTGGGACCTATTCTTCGAGATTTTTGCTTACCCAACTTTTATGTACAAAAAGAAGTGATCTACCTACCTGCCTACAAATGCACACGCCACTTACAATAGATATATTAAAAAAAGCTTTGCAGCATAACTAGTGAGCCAGTAATGCTGAGCATCAAGGCCTACACCAGTTTCATCGTGGACTCCAAATCCTAACTTGCATAAGGATTGATAAGATATTAACAATCATTTACCTTTTTATACAAATGGTACATTTCAAATATACAGTGAATTATTGAAGAAATTGCTTTTAGCTAAACCGCTGTTGTTTCGATCAGCTAAGCTAAACAACACTGGGTCTGGTCAGCACTTGGATGAGGCAACGACAAATAAGTCAACGAACATTAACTGATAAATGCATATGCTAAATATATATCGATATCAATATTAATACAATCTGACTGAAAGTCTATAAGTTGCCTAAAGATGAGCCATATGACTAGATAAGCGTGGTCTCCACAGCTTCACTTGCAGTAATCCATCTTTAAAAGATTTGTTTGGTCTGGAGACTAAATCCAGTATAGAACCCATGTTACGTGATACCAACATCATCCTTGGTTAATATGCAGCAACACACCATTGGTCTACACTTACCCATAAGCACATACATAAACATACAAATGTATATATATACATATATATATAATATATATATATATATATATATATATATATATATATATATATGTATATATATATATATATATATATATATATATATATATATATATATATATATATATATATATACAGTATATAATATATATATACACATATATATGTTTAAGTGTGTATATATGTGTATGTTTATAAATAAATAAATATATAAATATATATAATTATATATACTATATATATACATTTATATATACATATATATATATATATATATATATATATATATATATATATATATTTATATATATATTTATATTTATATATATATTTATATAATTTATATTTTTATATATATTTATATTCTATATATATTTACATTTTTTCTTTTTTTTTTCTTTTACAAAGCTTGAGTAACGTGACCAAACAAACATTGGCCACCATGTCATGTGGTCTGCGTCATGAAAAATTTCAAACTATACATTTCACATCTAGTGATGAAAAATTCTGCGTGTTTGTCTTGAATGGTAAGAAAAAGCCACTTTATACAACAACATTTAAGTTAGAAAATACAGAGCAGGAGCTTTCGGCCTTGACTAAAGTCCTATTCAGCTGTACTGAGAAAAAAAAAATTACAAAGATTACAAAGACATAAAAGTACAAATACATAATTTTGAAAAGGGCAATTAAAATGGAAATTGTCAGTCTGGGGGTCTTCCCGAACATCATTTCTTGAAGGCGTCTTCTTGATACATTTAGTCAGTAAGATCATCCAAAACATTTCATTTCCTTAGCCTTATATACCGCTAAAAGGTTATTCTACAAAATTAGTAACAAAACCCAAGTGAACTTCAATAGCGTTTTAAAACTGCCTTATTCCAAAGAATTAGCAATGCTAAAGAAGAAAGCGAGCAGGATTTTGGATCAACAGAAAATTGATTTGGTGCTCACCTTTAACAACTCGTTAAAACAGAAGCTCTGTAAGAATTCTGTTAAGAATTCTGAATTAAATTCTGGTTTCTACATTATTCCCTGTAAAGATTGTGCCCAAGTCTATGTCGGGGAAACTGGAAGAGATTGCTCAGTCAGATTAGCAGAGCACAAAAATGCATGAAGGACCGGGCCACATTTTCCCGAGATGTAACCGAGTACTGGAACCTTTCTCTGAAAAAAGCGGGACGCCATATCTTAAAAACTAACCACAGAATTTTCTTGATGCTAATCTTATTATGTTTCCCACACCCAAATTACTCCCAAATTACTTATCTAAGCTAATCTAACCTAACCTAGGGGATATGGCAAACAAACCGTAGCCAACCACTGTCTTGATTTGGACCATCAGATTTCTTTTGGCATGGCAAAGATCATCTGCAGGTCGCATAACACCAATAAAAGAAGAACCCCGCAGGGGCTTGGTGTCATCAGTGCACCTCATGGGGTGCACTGTAGGCGTTACTAAAGGCTCTTTGCAGCGTCCCTTTGGCCCCTAGCTTCAACCCCTTTCATTCCTTTTACTGTACGTCCATTCATATCTTTCTTCCATCTTGCTATCCACCCGCTCCTAACAATTATTTCGTAGCGCAATTGCGAGGTTTTCCACCTGTTACACCTCTGAAACCTACCTACTCTCAATTTCCTTTCCAGCGCTGAATGAACTCATAGGTCCCAGTGCTTGGATTTTGGCCTACTCTGGATATTCCATTCCATTCCATTCCATTCCATTCCAATAAAAGAAGAACAGTAGAGGGAGCACTCATCAGACAATTGGATACTTTCCAAGGAAACAAGGCCTTCACCTCTGCTCTGCAGACGTGCTCACAGGCCAGTTAATATGCCTGAGAGCCAATCTGCAATTAGATATTTTAGAAGAAATTGCTCCTTCGGCCAGCGAACGACTTAATTACTTATACAATAACAAGAAGGCGCCTTCAAGAAATGATGATGCTCAAGGAAGACCCCAAGACTGACAGTTTTCATTTTAGTTGCCCTTTTCAAAATTATATATTTGTACTTTTATGTCTTCGTAAACTTTGTACTTTTTTTTTCCTCAGTGAAGGTCGAAAGCTCCTGGCCTGTATTTTATCACTTATATGTTGTTGCATAAAGTGGCATTTTCTTAATCAACTATACATTTCACAGCTTCTCATCTTGATCTGCGACATAATAATAATAATAATAATAATAATAATAATAATAATAATAATAATAATAATAATAATAATCTGGTCGACAAGAAAATGGATCCTCGATATCATAATACGATATTTAGGTACTTTCAATCTTGACAGAAGACACCTGGAACTTCGGTCTCAAAGACGGCAGAATTTATGCAAATATTAGAGCGCGTATGATGGAACTGACGCACCTGCTGATTGGTACGGTTTTATTCATAAGATCGCTGAACAGACGCAATATATGCGAAGATTATTATCATATACACGAATTCTCTCTCTCTCTCTCTCTCTCTCTCTCTCTCTCTCAGCAGCATTCTTCTCCCTCTCTCTCTCTCTCTCTCTCTCTCTCTCTCTCTCTAGGCACTCAGCACTCTTTGCCCGCCTCTCTCTCTCTCTCTCTCTCTCTCTCTCTCTCTCTCTCTCTCTCTCTTTGGGCGCTCAGCACTCTTCGCCCGCCTCTCTCTCTCTCTCTCTCTCTCTCTCTCTCAGCTCTCTCTAGGCACTCAGCACTCTTTGCCCGCCTCTCTCTCTCTCTCTCAGCTCTCTCTCTCTCTCTCTCTCTCTCTCTCTTTGGGCGCTCAGCACTCTTCGACCGCCTCTCTCTCTCTCTCTCTCTCTCTCTCTCTCTCTCTCTCTCTCTCTCTCTCTGCACTTCACACACAACTCGCATATGGCTTCATTTCGAACTTCAAAGGGAACTGCATGGATTTTTAGTGTCAAATTAACAATGAAACCTAGACACTTAACTTTTACCTATTTTTTATTTGCTATTTAGTGATTAATAATGGATATCCTCAAGTGAGATCTTGTATCTCATGAAGCGATGAAGGTGGACATTGAACCATATTTTTAAAAATTGTATATTAACCTTATATAAGTTAATTCTTGCTATGGAGAGTAAAATAAAAGGAAGGACCTAACTCAATCCCTTTGATCATTAAAACTTTTGAATACAAACTCTGTATTTCCCCTCTGAAATCATTAAGAAAAAAGTTCCCTTCAATTCATTTACACTGCCTTCAACAAATGAATCACTATGTATAATTTCTCTCTCTCTCTCTCTCTCTCTCTCTCTCTCTCTCTCTCTCTCTCTGTCATACATGACTTGCGTATAGTTTAACTGAGAACTTCCAAAAGAACTCTCTGTATTTTTAGTGTGACTAGACAATAGATCCTCAATTTTTACCCATTTTTGAGCTCCTAATTAGCGGTTAACATGATGTGGATATTCCCAACTGTGGACCTGGTACCTCATCAAACGATGCAGATAGACATTGCAAAATAAAACAAAAAACAAATTTATATTAACCTTTCATAAATTCTTACTTGGTATGTAGAGAAAATAAAAGAGAGAAGCCATTTTATCAATAAATGAACGTTTTGAATGCAAACTCTGTAATTCCCTTCTGAAATCAGTAAGAAAAAAGTGCCTTCAACAACTGAAAAACGACGTTTAATTTCTACTATATCTATGTATAAATATATATATATATATATATATATATATATATATATATATATATATATCATGTGTGTGTGTGTGTGTGTGTGTGTGTGTGTGTGTGCGCGTATTATAATATATATATATATATATATATATATATATATATATATATATATATATATATATATATACACACACACGATAAATTGCGTAATTTACTCAGTTGTTAAGTTAGATCCTTTTCTCTATATACCAAGTCATCACATATAAAGGTAATTTGCTAGAAAAATTGTCAGTGTCCACCTTCATCCTTTGATGAGATACAAGATCACACGTGGGGATATCCACATCGAGTTAATCACTAAATAGCAACTCAAAAATAAGTAAAAATTTAGTGTCTGTGCTTACGTGTTAATTTGACACTAAAAATCCGTGGAGTTTCCCTTTGAAGTTCGAAATGAAACCATATGCGAGTTGACAATTTGGAGAGAGAGAGAGAGAGAGAGAGAATGTGTGTATATGATAATAGCCTTCGCATATATTGCGTCTGTTCAGCGATCTTATGAATAAAGCCGTACCAATCAGCAGGTGCGCCAGTTCCATCGTACGCGCTTTAATATTTGCATAAATTCCAACGTCTCTGAGACTGAAGTTCCAGGTATCATCTCTCAAGATTGAAAGTACCTCTCTATTATATCACGGCTTCGGGTAATGTATATTATGTTTGTCATCATTGTCATGTTACAAATCTAGATATTTAGAAAAATGTTGAATTATATGGTTTCATTTTTCCATGACGTAGTCCACATGACCCAGTGATGCCACAATGCAGGCAGAACAAATCTCCCTTAATTTCTCCCATTGCCATCAAGGAGCACATGAAGCAAATTAAAACTGGAATATGGCCTTAGGTCGTTGAACCTATCTACGAGCAATCCCTGCGCAGGACTGTCAATACTGGTCATGAAAAACTTGACCTTATAAGAATGGAGAAAATCACTGAGAAAGGATTGCTGCCCAGGAAATGTTGACCATATAATTTAAGAGACTAGGAATGTTTGGTTGTTCGGTTTTTTGCTTATTTGATTACATGGAATTTATTGACTCTGATATTCTCCTGCGCGATCTTATCCACGCGCGCGCATGTATACGCACACACTCACACACACACATATACATATATATATATATATATATATATATATATATATATATATATATATATATATATACTATATATATATATATATATATATATATATATATATATATATATATATATATATATATATATATATATATCAAGGACACAAATTATCAGTGCCATTAGAAAAAGATGATACTGATAATTTTGCAGAACTGTACTGTCGTACGTTTTGGATTGACTGTAGGCAAAAAATGTCTGCCATATATAACTGTAGACCGCAAAGTAAAGGCAAAATAAAACATAAATTCTTTCTTCTTCAACCGTAAATTTAATAGATGAAACTAAGTTATTCAGTCTAGTTAGAAATTCCCGAAGGTTATTTTTAACTTGGCAAATACAAAAATGTCAGCCCCATATCTATTAAATCACTTTTGCTGGAAAATTCTTGGTGTTTTTTTAAACCCCTTCTGTAAACACTACTCGGAATAGGAGATATGGATCGTTATGGAAATCTTCGTGAATTTGAAACTAGGCTTTAAATTTTGCTGAACATTTATTGCAATACACATGTACACATATATGCGCAAACACACACCCACCCACACACGCACACACACGCACGTATGCATATACATATGTATATATACATATATATATATAAATATACTGTATGTATATATATATATATATATAATATATATATATATATATATATATATATATATATATATATATATATATATATATATATATCTATATAAAGCTTCATATTTCGTTATGTATTCATTGAAGGCATCACCATTAATTTGAAAGCCGGATCATCATGATCGTTAACAATACGTCAAGGGTACTGTAGCGCATATTGCATTCGACACCCAAGGCGTTTAACTTGAAGAAAAAACCTTAAGATGTTATACGGACCAACAGTTAAGAAAAAAAGAAACTCTCACAAATCCACGGAAATAACAACAAATGACGGGAACATCTGACAAGCAAGATCCTCCGATATTGATGAATGAATGAGCACTCCTCCCCTGCTCCCCCTGGACGAGTCCCCTAAGGGGAACCTCCCCTAAAATATGGAGATCAGGGAATGCCCTGGTCGGAATCCCTTTCAAATCCTTAGCGGTAATTTCTCTTGTATGAGATCCCGACGGGCGAGGATCAAGCTGTCCGTACGCAGTGCGTCTAAAACACGTATATAAATGGCCCTTAATCCTCGCGAGAGTCCATTAAAGATAACGAATGGTAGAACATTAATCCCCTTCGGAGATAACTGGTTTATCTTCCCTGTACTTAGTGATAAACATGAACGATACAGGGATGGGGGAGGAAGGCGGGTTAGGCGTTAAGGTAGGGCCTGTAGAGTATATGGCAAAGGGAACGGATCGCTCATGGGAAATTCCCACTTGTGCCCGTGGATGCTCTTGGAAAGGAAATTGAATCCGAGGCTTCATGTACTATTTGAGATACTAATCGGGATCAATGTGATGGTCTTATTGTATGAGCCCTTTCTCACACACTTTAGCACTCACACGCAAACACATGCACACAGTGTTTATATATATTATATATTATATATATATAATATATAATATATATATATAAATATATATATATATATATATATATATATATATATATATATATATATATTATATATATATATATATATATATTTAGCATTAATTGTTCCCCTAACGGTGGGTTGATTTCAAAAAAAGGACGATATTCAGTGCCACTTTCACACTTTAACTGTTGAATTGTAGATGGACCCCTGTAAAGAGAAACTCACAACTTTCACCACTTCATACGCCTACAGAGAAGGCTCATAATCAGCACGTTAACCCTACGACACAAGTAGCACCAATCAACTCTATATTGCATACATTCCTGTGTCTCCTGGGATTTCAGATCCTTCCTTTTCGATACTTCTTACACCTTATCTATCCAGCACTTTATAAATGTTTCTCTCCTTATTATTCCCAGCTCTTTTAAATTAGACATTCTTTTTCACAAACTTTTCAGTCTTTATTTACTGCATGTGACTGGAGTATTTCAAAATTATGTGAGCCCTCCTTACACCTATGCTGACTTTTTCCATTACAATGTTTCTCCAAATTTTTCACCCTCTCATTTCTGCTTACACCGCGAACACTACTCATCGCAACAGCTTCAACGCTTTTTCCTTTCATTTCCATTCAACATCCCCACTTCACTTTCAGGTAGCAGAATTGGATTAACAACCCCTTCATACATTGAACCTTGGGCTGAATAGTTACTTTAAATCCTCCCAACATTTTGCATAGACACTGTTACTTCCTGGTTTCACCTATTCTGTAACAAACTTCTCTCAATTTTCCATCAAATGTTTAAAAGGTCTCAGATACCAATAGTACTAATTAGCTGCTCCTGTTCTCGCGCTATACATTTTATTGTTGCTTTTCACACCTTTCTGATTCTCACTTACCACCAAAAGTTTTAATCGTACAAATAACATGTGTCTAATTCATTCGTAATGAAAATGAGGCAGGACTGCTCGAAATTGAAAACGGTTTCGAAATGTTTTTATGTTCTTAAAGAAAATTATACTCTTCACGCTTAAAAAACGGAGTGGAAACGTTGGTGTCAAGTGATTAATCACCCATGAACGCGAAAAAACTTCTTTCAAAGTCGTTTGTAAAGTGAGTAGAGACCCGAATGTCACGAGGTAAACCATCCATAAAAACCGGCGAATTTTGCTTCGATTCTCCTATAGCAAATAGCTGGTCAACCCAAACAGGCATTTATTGTCTGTGAATAAAGACAGTATCTGTCACAGTTTCCATTTCTGGGAAACAACGCAGACAGAAACAGATATTTGTAAAAAATTTATACGAGAAGATCGGTCGCTTGTACTTTTTGGGAGATCTGATTCCGCGCAACATAAGCCGTAATTGCCACCATTTGCGAGATCGAGGTAGGGATTACGTTTTTTCCTTATAAGAGGGTATTGCCGTAATTGAGCCCTACGTGGGCTATTTTAGGCATTACTAAAGGATGTTTGCAGCATCCCTTCAGCCCCTAACTGCACCCACGTTTTAGCCTTCTACCGTACGTCCGTTCCCGCTTCTTTTTTCAGTCTTGCCAACTTGCAGTCTTGCAGCTTTGGGACTTTTCTCCCAGTTCCACCTTTATTTTCTGAATCTCCTTATCTTGCTTTTTAACCACCCCAGCTCCCCTCTTTTCGCCGACTTAAGTACTAGATGGCCGCAAGTGCCCTTAGCGTTTTGCTTGATAGCCTAAATTTTATTAACGATTAAACTACTTTTGCGAAAAGTTACAGAAACCTGTGGTTATTGCCATCTTGATTTCAAAGATACATTGAAAGTGCAATGCTCGGACGATCATTGAATTGAAATTTTGGCCTAGGATGTCCTTCATAGCCATGATTAAATAACTGCCATAAAGGACATGTACTCTTTTTTTTACAGATATGCTTGCGTTAATAAAATTCTACTGGATTCCTCATGAAAAGATTGCTTTTAAGTTAGAAATGAAATAGCTCCACGTTTCGTTCAGTGCATTAAGGTGTCTAATGAACTGAGCCACAGTGACATGCTCAGTATGAATAGTATATTTGATATTGCAACCATGCAAAAGACATAATCAAATAACATCAAAAAAAGGTTCCTTCCCAATTTGGATTGAAACCCAAATTTACCAGAAGAACGAGGTTCTTTACACCACCACATTACTGTTAGTGATAAAGTAATTATGTTAAAGCAATTATGTTAACGTAATTGTGTACACAGGATCATGACACTCCTGGTCTTGCACTGCTTCCTCTGATTCATAATATACAGGTATGATTTCACGCGTGCATACAGGGTGTGGCATAAGTTTGGCCTTGAAAGAATGAGTCTACATGTGGCTAAAAAAGTATCAGCCGATTATGCGGG
>NC_089795.1:26922767-26990267 GCF_040412425.1 Macrobrachium rosenbergii
GCTTTCCTATCCAATGCACTCTTAATACCTCTGAATGCTATTCTCCATCCTTCCTGCATGATAACACACCTCAAAACATTTTATTCCATCCTCTTACATACACTAACGACTTTACCTCCTCTTCTACAGTTGTCTACGTTTTTTCCATGGTAATGTTTCCTCCACAAGATATGCTAAACGAAGACTAATTTTTCTAAATTTGCACTCATCAATATTATTCGTTTCTGTCATTACCGTCCCTTCATATCTTGGTTCACGTGGGAACTGTTTCTATTCCAGATATTTTGAACACATCCTGCTGCCCTCCCTTTTATTTTTGTTACCTATTCTGCGACTCCTCCCTTTGATTATCAGCTCTTCCATTCTTTTACCGTCCATATTAACATTCTTCCTGGTTTCCATTTATACTCTTGACATTATTCTTGCTCATATTTACTTTAAAATTTCTCCGGCTACACAAACTTTCTAACATTTTTCACCAGTTTCTTCAGTTTCACTGATCTGGTCCGCTGGTATAGTGGTTAGTGTCTTGGAATGACACTCAGATATTGCAGGTTCGCGTCTTCCCCGGGGCGATGAAAAGTTCCTGGTTCTGTATCATGATCAGATTTTTATTTTTACATTTTTATTTATTAATTTTTATTTATTAATTTTTATTTATTTATTTATCTCAGTTAGTGCTGCAAAAAGTTAAGTATATCTTAGTTTAACCAGACCACTGAGCTGGTTAACAGCTCTCCTAGGGCTGGCCCGAAGGGTTAGATTTATTTTACGTGGCTAAGAATCAACTGGTTACCTAGCAGCAGGACCTACAGCTTATTGTGGAATCCGAACCACATTATGACGAAAATAGATTTCTATCACAGAAATAAATTCCTCTAATTCTTCCTTAGCCGCTCGGAGAGTCAGACGCTGGGCAACAGCGTGCTAGCCGAAAAGCTCTACCTACCCCTCAATAAAACTAGTTGCCTGCTGCATTATAGGGTCTGCTTTGGGGTTGAAACCGACATTTTTGGAAGCCAGATTTCAGTCAATGCCACCTTATTATTACTTGTTCCATCTACTACAAATAATAATAACAACTACCATCTGCAAATGTGAGCCATTATCAACTCCATTCTCGATCCGCTTGCATCCCAACAAGTTCCATTCGTAAAGAAATAGAGCAATAATGTGGGATACCTTACACCCTTGTCTCTGTACCACTGTTGAACAAAGTCAGTCACTTTTCCATCTACCTAATCCAACACACGCTTTGCTTTCATCATGAATACTCTCGGTTGCTGTCAGCAATACATTTTTAGTACTATATTTCCTGGACATCTCCCAGATTGCATTTTTATCAAATCTGTCGTAAGGTTTTTCTCTGTATATGTATGTCACATACACTTGTACCCAATACTAATTCTTTCTATATCACTGTTGTATAACAAACACTTGAATCACATGCCCTTTCCCTTACTTAAACATACACAGGTCTATTCCTTGCAGTAAAATGAATATATGTTACTCACTCAAAATCGTACCATACATCTTCTCGGTATACTAAGTTAAGTTAAGTATCCCTTAGTTTAACCAGACCACTGAGCTGATTAACAGCTCTCCTAGGAAAGAACCCGAAGTTAGACTTATTTTACGTGGCTAAGAACCAATTGGTTTACCTAGCAGGACCTGCAACTTATTATGGAATCAGGCACATTATACCGGAAATGTTTCCATCACCAAATAAATTCCTCCCTAATGCCTCTGTTGGCCGGCCAGAGATCGAACTCTGGCCCTGGCGATGCTAGCCGAGAACTCTACCGACTCGTCCAACGAGGAACAAAAATTATACCTCTGTTATCTTTTTACAGTCTTCGCTATCACCTTTATCGCTGTTACAGCGGAACAGCTATAATTACTCTTGTCACTTTGGTTAGCCGCTAGTCAAACTTTCACCACTGTACCAGAGCAACTTAGAATCTATGTCTTTTTTCATCCTCTTAGTTGTTGTGCCTACGTCCTGAACAGTCATTTCCTCAAGCATTCTCAGACGCACAAAAGCCGTTTCAGTCGTGCTGTTTTACTTCTGACTTTCCTCTGTCCTCCGTATTCTGTAATTCTTCAAAATGCTGTCCCTACCGACATTTGACTGTATTCTCTTCAGTGTCCACTTTTCTCTTGCATTCTGAGACCTATTTGCTCATTTACCTTTGATTTTCAAAGTGTTAACTTCGTCATTGGCAACTATTCCTTTATCGACTACTTTATCCTGCTCCAGCATATCTTTTTCATCACACCTGTTTTTTCCTCTTCCACCGTCTGCTTGTCTACCTCATCTATGCCCTTGCATACCGGGATACGAGCTTCTCTTTTTCATTACAATTCCATGTAAAATGATCTCTCTTTACTTTTTCTCCTCTAAACCTCTTTTTCCCCGTCTAACCACTCACAGTTCACATCTCCTCTGCCTACCTCCCATTGTCATAAACGCTTTAATTCTCTGTGATCCCATCCTGGAATTTTTCTGACTTCTATATAATCCTTCCAAATTCCTGGTCTTTTACACTACCCATCTTGTATTCTTTTCGTCTTTTTACTCTGTTTTCACTTTTCCTCAAATTCATCAGCAACTGATTACAATTACAGCTATACTCTCATCCATTCCTACCTAGCTTCAACTAAATAATGATCAGATGCACATCCAGCCACTCTTCAGTTTTCCTTGCCCATATTTAATTATGAATATCTTATTTAAGAAACATTTATTTCCATCGGCCAAATCTATTCTCGAAACAGTTGCATAACTTTCAGTTATATTTTACTACTGACACTCCATGCGGATTATATGAATATTCGTGCAAATACAATTTTGTTTTTATATCTGTTTGTACCTAGAGCACACACACATATATATATATATATATATATATATATATATATATATATATATATATATATATATATATAATATATATAGATATATATATAATGATTAGAGAGAGAGAGAGTTTCTTTCATTTTATATTCATATTTTAAATGTTCAATGTTGTGCATTAGAACATGCTTTAGGAAAATCGTAGCTATTCAAACTCAGTTTTGGGAAAGTAATGCTTAATAATGGGAAATCCGTTGAAAACCAGCTGAAGGTTGAAAGGGAAAGTTTGAAACACATTTTACTCCATTTCTTGAGCTTTCATTTCGAGATATTTTTGTTTTCAATTTTGGTAAACTTTTTTTTTTAATGCCTGTCGCTTTAAGAGTTATGTGACAGTATAAGTATTAACATATTTATTATCATTAAACGTACATATTCTTCTTAATTTTTATAAAAATTTCATATTATATTATATATATATATATATATATATATATATATATATATATATATATATATATATATATATATATACTCCATAATATATAAATATATATCTCTCTCTCTCTCTATCTCTATATATACATATATCTCTATATATATATATATATATATATATATATATACACATCTAAACTCTCTCTCTCTCTCTCTCTCTCTCTCCTCCAAACACCCCCTCTAATCTCTCTCTCGCTTCCTCTCCTTCTCACTTTCTCTCTCTCTCACTCTCTCCCTTTCCTGTCAAGATAGTTGCTTCAATTACATTACCCATCATTTTTTACATTTTATATTTCACCCCTTCTTACCCCCATTCATATTGGGGTTGAATTTGGAATTAAAGGGCATCGGGAGTGTCACTATTCATCGCTGTGATCTCGAAAACTATGGATTAGACACTAATATCTGTTATTTTTGACATTTTATTTTTCACACCTTCTCACCCAACTTTCCTATCTGGGCTTGACTTGAACCTAAAGGGCATTGGGAGTGTCACTGTTCATCTCAGAGACCTCAAAAACTATAGATATCCACTAATATCTGTCGTTTTTGGCTATTTTTACATGTCACCACCTCCCCACCACTTCTCAACCCCTTCCTATTGGGCCTGAACTTGGACTTAAGGGCATCGGGAATGTCACTATTCATCTCTGTGACCTCAAAAACTATGGATTAAACACTAATATCTGTCGTTTTCGGTTATCTTTACATGCCACCACCTTCCCACCCCTTCTCACCCCCTCCTTCCTATCAGGGGCTGAACTTGGACTTAAAGGGCATCAGGAGTGTCACTGTTTATCTCAGCAACCTTGAAAATTATGGATTAGACACTAATGTCTGCCGTTTTCGGTTATTTTTACATGTCACCCCCTTCCCACTCCTTCTCACCCTCGCCTTCCTATCGAGGCTGATCTTGGACTTAAAGGACACCGGGAGTGTCACTATTCATCTCAGCAACCTCGAAAACTATGGATTAGACACTAATATCTGTTGTTCTCGGTTATCTTTACTTGTCACCCCATCCCACCCCCTTCTCACCCCCCTTCCTATTGGGACTGAACTTGGACAGGCATCAGAGGTGTCATTATTCATCTCAGCGACCTCGAAAACTATGGATTAAACACTAATATATGTCGATTTTGGTTATTTTTACATGTCACCCCCTTCCCACACCTCTGCCCCCCTTTGGTGCCAGTGATGTCTTACCCCCACAGTATTCTTTTTCAGAAAGTAAGTCATATGTATACAAGTTTTGTTGGAAATTGCTCAGTAGTTTCCAGAGTTAATCTGGCACACACACATACATAATCCAAATACATATATACTATACAGTATATATACATGTATATATATATATATATATTTATATATATATATATATATATATTTATATAATAATATATATACACACATGCATATATATATATATATATATATATATATATATATATATATATATATTATATATATATATATATATATAAATGTATATATATTATATATATATATATACACATGCATATATATATATTTATATATATATATATATATATATATATATATATATATATATATATATATTATATTATATATATATAATAATATATATATATATGTATATATTTATACATGCATATATAATATATTATATTTATATATAATAATTATATTGTGGATATATATAGGACATTTGTATTTATATATGCATGTAATATATTATTTCCGTAAGAGGCAATATATTATTTGTAGCATATATATATATATATATATATATACATATATATATATATATATATATATATATATATATATATATATATATAATTATTTATATAAAGAGAGAGAGAGAGAAAAGAGAGAGAGAGAAAGAGAGTATCATATAAAGAGGTTAGTCAGCAGGGTTACACATTATTAGAAAACGGTCTCTGTTTTGCTCTCTTCTTGTCCAATCATCGCACTTGATTAATATCTCTCTCTACAGAGCTGATTGGTGTTTTACTGATAACAGTGGACGTAACGCCATGCAGGTGTGCCTACTGATGTAACAATGGAACAGAAAAAGGAATAGAACTGTGCAGGTTTCCGTCAACTCTGGAAAGAAGGTAAGCATAGATGAACATGTTCAACAGGCAGGCTAGTGCTGCAAACAGTGTCGTCTTCTGGAATCTGGTTTAGCTGTTTGGTTGGTATAGTGATAAGTGTCGTGGCCTGCCACTCAGACGTCACAGGTTCATGTCTCCCCTAGGCAGATGAAACATTACTGGCTGCGTATCATGATCACTTACTGCTGCAGAGTGGGGTCTGAGGTGGAAGGTTGCAACCAACAATCTTTGGAAGCTTGAATTTCAAGTCAATGGCCCCTGTGTGCTTGTTACATGTAAATAGGTTTCAACAACTGAAATAATAATAATAATAATAATAATAATAATAATAATAATAATAATAATAATAATAACTACTCAGTTTGCTAGTACTGTCCCATTTATCCAGCTATTACTGTACTGACTGTCCCTTTCATTCAGGTATTACTGTAGTGACTGTTCCATATATCCAGGTATTACTGTGGTGACTGTCCCATTTATCCAGGTATTATTGTGGTGGCTGTCCCTTTTATCCAGGTATTATTGCACTGTCTGTCCCAGTTATCCAGGTATAACTGTTCTGAATGTCCCTTTTATCCAGATATTACTGTAGTGATTGTCCCATTTATCCAGGTATTATTGTACTGACTGTACCTTTTATCCAGGTATTGCTGTGCTGACTACCACTTTTATCCAAATGTTACTGTGGTAACTGTTCCTTTTTATCAAGGTATTACTGTGGTGACTGCCCCATTTATCCAGGCACTACTGTCCTGTTTGTCCCTTGTATCCACGAATTACTGTGGTGACTGTCCCTTTTATCCAGAAATTACTCTATGAACTGTTCCTTTTATCCAAATATTACCTGGCCGAATGTCCCAATTATCCAGATTTTACTATGGTGACTCTCCCATTTATCCAGGTATGACTGTACTGACTGTCCCTTTATCCAGGTATTACTGTATTGACTGTCCCGTTTATCAAGTTATTACTATGGTGACTGTCCCATTTAGCCAGGTGTTACTGTGGTGACCGTCCCTTTTATCAAGGTACTACTGTGGTGACTGTCCCATTTATCCAGGTATTACTATGCTGGCGGTCATTTTATCAAGGTATTACTGTGATGACTGTCCCTTTTATCCAGACATTACTATGGTGACTGGCATCCAGGCAGTACTGTAGTGACTGTCCCACTTCGCCAGGTATTGCTCTTCTCTCTGTCCCTTTTATCCAGGCATTACTGTGCTGACTGTCCCATTTATCCAGGTATTACTGTAGTGACTGTCCCATTTATCCAAGTATTACTGTGTTGACTGCTCCTTTTATCCGGGTATTACTGTGCTGACTGTCCCTTTTATCCAGATATTTCTGTAGTGACTGTTCCATTTATCCAGGTATTACTGTATTGACTGTCCTTTTATCCAGGTATTGCTGTGCTAATTTCCACTTTTATCCAAATATTACTGTGGTAACTGTCCCTTTTATCCAGGTATTACTATGGTGACTGTCCCATTTATCCAGGTATTACTGTCCTGTTTGTCCCTTTTATTCCACGAATTACTGTGGTGACTGTCCCTTTTATCCAGAAATTACTCTACTAACAGTTCCTTTTATCCAAATATTACTTGGCTGAATTTCCCATTTATCCAGATTTCACTAAGGTGAATGTCCCATTTATCCAGGTATGACTTTACTGACTGTCCATTTTATCCAGGTATGACTGTACTGACTGTCCCTTTTATCCAGGTATTACTGTACTGACTGTCTCATTTATCCAGTTATTACTATGGTGACTGTCCCATTTATCCAGATGTTACTGTGGTGACTGTCCCATTTATCAAGGTATAATTGTACTGACTGTACCTTTTATCCAGGTATTGCTGTGATGACTGCCACTTTTATCTAGATGTTACTGTGGTGACTGTCCCTTTTATCAAGGTATTACTATGGTGACTGTTCCATTTATCCAGATGTTACTGTGGTGACTGTCACCCAGGCATTACTGTAGTGACTGTCCCATTTCTCCAGGCATTGCTTTTCTCTGTCCCTTTTATCCAGGCATTACTGTGCTCACTGTCCCATTTATCCAGGTATTACTGTGGTGACAGTCCCTTTTATCCTGATATTACTATGATGACTGGTACTTTTATCAAGATATTACTGTGGTGGCTGTCACATTTATCCAGGTGTTACTCTGCTTTATGTCCCTTTTATCCAGGTGCTATTACTTTGGTGAATGGCACATTTATCCAGGTATTACTGTACTTTCTGTTCCTTTTATCCATGAATTACTATGGTGACTGTTCCTTTTATCCATGGTATTACTGTGGTGAATGTCCATTTTATGCAGCTAAGCTATTACTGTGGTTACCATCTATTTTTTCCAGACATTACTATGGTGGCTGTCCCCCAGATATTAATGTGCTCTGTGTCCCTTTTACCTAGGTATCACTGTGCTAACTGTCCCTTTTATGCAGGTAATACTGTGGTGACTGTCCCATATATCCCCCACTAAGCCTAAACCCAAACCCCCACTTAACTGAAACACCCCCACTAAACCTAAGCACAACCCCTGCTAAACCTAAAGACCTCCCCACCAAACCTAAACACACACACCCATTAAACTTAAACACACCTTACACCAAAACTAAACACACACCTTGGTAAATCTAAACATCCCCTGTAAATTTAAACACATACTCCCATTAAACCTAAACACCCCTCCCCCCCAACTAAACCTAAACACAAACCTTGATACAGAATGTTAATCCCAGGAAAGAAAAACATTTTCAATAATATATTTCTATGGTATCAAGTACATGAAATGAAATATGATAAACCCGTAGAGTTTATTTACCAAATAGGTTACAAGGTAAGGGGGAAGAGAGATGGGGGTATGGGAAGAGGAAGCAGGTACGGGTTTGCAACTTATCCTATTATCTAAGTTTGGTCAAATGATGGCCACGTGCCAAATTTTGTCAGGATCTTTCAAATGGTCACCACATAAGTTACAAATGGAAGGAGGAAGGGAGATTTGGGAAGGGGAAGGGGAAAGGGGTAAGGGGGATAGGGGAAGGGGGTAGGGGTTTGAAACCTACCCTATTATCTAAGTTTGGTCAAATGATGGCCATGTGCCAAATTTTGTCAGGATCTTTCAAATGGTTACCACATAAGTTACAAAGGGAAGGAGGAAGGGAGATTGGGGAAGGGGAACGAGAAAGGGGTAAGGGAGATGGGGGAAGGGGCTACAGGTTTGAAACCTACCCTACTATCTAAGCTTGGTCAAATGATGGACACTTGCCAAATATTGTCTAGATCGGTCAAGCGGTTTCCACATAAGTTACAAAGGGAAGGGAAGGGGATGAGAGAAGGGGAAGGGTATAGGTATGGAAACCTACCTATTCCCTATATGTTGGGTCAAATAGTATGGCCCACATGCTAAATTTTGTCAGATCAGTCAGTTTAGCACCACATAAGTTTCAAAGGAAGAGTGAGCTGGGAGAGAGGAGCAGGAGGGTATGGGTATGAAACCTACCCTATTATCCAAATTTGGTCAAATGAATGCCACGTGCTAAATTTTTCCTAGATCGGTCAAGCGGTTACCACATGCGTTACAAAGGGAAGGGGTAAGGGGATGGGAAATGGGAAGGGGGTACGGGTTTGAAATGTACCCTATTATCTAAGTTGGGTCAAATGATGTCTACGTGCCAAATTTTGTCTAGATTGGTCAAGCAGTTACCAATTAAGGGGAAGTGTATGAGGGAGGGAGGGAGATGAGGAAGAGGGTAGGAGTTTGAAACCTACGCCATAATCTAAGTTGGGTCAAATGATGGCCATGTGCCAAATTTTATTTAGATTGGTCAAGTGGTTACCATGTAAGTTACAAGGGGTAGGGGGAATGGGATGGGGGTACAGGTTTGATACCTATCCTATTATCTAAGTTAGGTCAAATGAGTGGCCATTTGCCAAATGTGTCTAGATCAGTCAAGCGGTTCCAGTTTCTATAGCATGCAAACATACAAACATTCAGCATTTACTATATTATATATATATAGATATATATATATATATATATATATTTATTTATATATATATATATATATATATATATATATATATATATATATATATATATATATATATATATATATATATATATACGATATCAGGCAGGGCAGGCGATCGAGACTACAGTCTACCCCAAAGCCAAATCAAAGTCCTCAAAAAAAAAAAAAGGCGGCACCATTAGCACCCCATACAGAAAATGAGAAAAAGCACGTTAAAAGAAGAAGAATAATATATATATATATATATATATATATATATATGCAGTAGTGTGCAGGTTTTATTTAAACATTTTTTCACCATTTTCCACAAAAGCCTATCCAATAAAATAAATGGAAACAAACTTTGTTTTACCCGCAATCATAACTGTAATTTGGCAATAGTGAAATTACGTAATTTTAATTATGATATGATTTTTTCTTCTTGCACTTATAATTGCCGTAGTAATTGAGTAATAAGACGTGTAATTTTGGTTGTAATTGACTCAGGCATATGTAATTACTCCAAGACAGTTCTGTGTTTATTATCATATTTGTGGAGTCTTTCTGTCGTGCATTGTATGCCATCTTTGTACTTGTCTCCTACGTGTATTATTTTTGGGCGTTTTCAGTTTTCTGTAAAAGAAAACTACTGAGATGGTTTTGTCTGTCCGTTCGCACTTTTTCCTGTCCGTCCGCAGATCTTAAAACTACTGAGGCTAGAGGGCTGCAAATTAGTATGTAGATCACCCACCCTCCAATCATCAACCTTACCAAATTGCAGCCCTCTAGCCTCAGTAGTTTTTATTTCATTTAAGGTGAAATTTAGCCATGATCGTGCGCCTGGCAACGCTATAGGACAGGCCACCACCGGGCCGTGGCTGAAAGTTTCATGGGCCGCGGCTCATACAGCATTATACGCTGTACAGCAAACTCGATTGCGCCAAATAAATTTCGGCGCATTTTTTACTCGTTAACTTATAATGCGTAATATTTTCTGTATTTGAGATATTTTAGTCGCATCTTTAGTTATTTTATGAAATGCACCGTGTGTGTTATTCTTCTGTCGGTATCTTTGAATTTTGTATACTTGAATTTTAAAACAGTGTCAATGTCCGTCTGCAATTTCAACACAATTGAATATACCCATGATGTTATCACTGATTAAGTAGCAGCAACACTTCCCAGGAACACTTTGAACAAAGGAACAGATATTAGAAGGGCGAATGTAGTACCGACCATCTTTTATCACCGACATATGCCAAAGCGTGGCACATCTTCTGTCATGCGAGACTCTCCTCGTAAAAAAAAAAAAAAAATATATATATATATATATATATATATATATATATGCATGATTGGTCCGATCCCACACGCTACAGAATCCCTAAAGTGAGCGCGTCTTGAGTGCTCGCAGGTTTTTTGGTTTCATTACACCATAACAAAAGCTTTAAATCTATTCATTCAAATAACATGAAATATGCACATTGGCGTTTACTAAATTTCTTTATCCTTGGAACTATTTTTCTGCTTAACCGTAATTTCAAAAAGATTATTCCCCTGGACTCTTATTCTTATCTTTACTGTTTAAGAAGCTGAAAAAACAATGAGAGAGAGAGAGAGAGAGAGAGAGAGAGAGAGAGAGAGAGAACTTCTCATATACCGGCCAGGTGTCAGTTTCAGCAGTAGGAAAGACGGAATAAGTTGACCCTTTTCATCTGTTGCTCCTCGCCCAGTATGTAAAATACTCTCTCTCTCTCTCTCTCTCTCTCACTCTCTCTCTCTCTCTCTCTCTCTCTCTCTCGCTCTCTCTCATCTCATCTCTCTATACACTGCATACACACATTCACACACACACACACACACATATATATATATATATATATATATATATATATATATATATATATATATATATATATATGTGTGTCATATATATATGTGTGTGTGTGTGTGTGTGTATGTGTGTGTATAATACTTTTAATAGCCACAGTAGCCTCTGACTTCTCGGCTTCCCGATGGCATTTTCCCGAGATGTAACCGAGTAGCGGAACCTTTCCCTGACGAAAACGGGACGCTATATCTTAAAAACTAACCATAGAATTTTCTTGAAAATAATCTCACTACGTTTCCCTCGCCCAAATTATTACAAAGTACGAACCCAACCTATACCTCACCTAACCTAACCCAGGGGCGTGGCAAAGAAACCGGGCTGGTGCAACACTAGCATACATTTTAGAAATTTGCTTCCCGAAGCCTTTTCGTTAACGGTTACCACTACAAGCGTATATCCGGCCGGGGGTAAAAAACAGAAACTTGCTACCTCCTCTGTAGGATCTGCGCCAACACGCGAGAGATTCCAGCAAGGAACCGCTGAAACACTGTGCTGCGTAGCTTATAATAATATTACTTACTGTATATACAACACAAAGTGTATCTGTATGCTTTATTGTGTATAGCTGCTTAATATCGTTGGAACACGGTCCTATGTATGCATAGTAAAAGTATTTGCGTCGAGCTGTAGGTTGGCATGTAGTGTCCTTAGGTTACGGATATGCCGTCTTCCAGTCCATGACCAGTGTCTCTTACCACTAGTTCCTAAAGGCGAAATGGAAGTGCCTTGGTCTGAGCTTCGGGTGGTACTTCTTAGTATTCTATTACTGGTGTAATAGTTGGCAATAATTTTCAGGGTCAAAAAAAAAAAATGATAATAATTGTAAGGATCAGCATTTGTAAGGACAGTGAAAAGATGGAATTTAATGTCTGAAAACGGGTCAAAGAATAAAATATGGGAAAACGGGTACTATACAAAGGACACTAAAGGGCACTTAAAAGAGAGGAAGATGATATAAGAGTAAAAAGGGAATTAATCATCATATATAGTAAATATGAATAGCAAGGCTAAATGATAATCTTATTCAATTGAATGTTTATCCCAAAGGCGGCAACCAATGGAACCGGAATCCTAATGATCTAATGTTGGCGAGTTGACAGGAATCCAGAACAAGATTTTACACACAAAAAAAGTGTTACTCAATTTCTCCCCTGGGGTGGGGGCGGGGTGGGGAGAGGTTGCTGGGGGTGGATATGTTATCCAAGAACTTCAGGAAGTTTCATTTCCACAAAGTGTAAGAGGTTCCGTATTCTGAGGTAATTTGCGTGAGCGCTTTTCCATAGAAACAGCGATTATCTAATTGCCTCATATAAACTTGCGTCACGTGTACACGGGTCATCGAAGTCGAAAACAAATATTTGCTAAATGTAAATGTACAGCATTTGATAAATAGAAAGAATATAGATAAAAAATAGGTAAGGGTAACGCTTCGGAATTCACGAATTTCATAGAAGGGCGTAAAACAAGCATGAGGGCAATATTTCATACTGAGATGTAAAATGCCAGCGCAAAGCTTAATTAATTGATATGAAGAAAAAAAAATCGCATTAAGAGAATACTCGACAATTTTTCAAGTTGAAGCGGAAAATGTCAGCGTAAAGCTCTATTCATTGGTGTGAAGAAAAGAATTTGCATCAAGAGAATCCTACATACTTTTTAGAAATAGACTTAGACATTTGAACTGTACGACCCTTCAGAGAGGTATGATGCTAACTGGACACCAAAACTGTTTAAAGAACATCAAAGGAAGTGTCAAATATATTCGGGGATATGTATGGGAAGGGCTGTGAGACAGAGAGATATACAGAAACTGCGCTGGAGGTCTGAGTGTAATAAAGGTGAAAGAATCCAGTTTAGATATTCTCAAAAGATTGTTGTTACAAGATTAAGAAAGTAAAGTTCGAATATGACTGTGATGGCTGCTAGGTTGATGAAGTGAATATATGACAGTTTAATCATCAACTAGAGGAAAAGTAGGCCGAAAAAGGCCACTGAAGCAAAGAAGAAAAAGAGGCCGTGAGAGAAAAGAACTCTGATGGGTACCAGTGCACGGGGAGAAAGGGGCAGATGTTGAGTTATCAAAAACAGCACTTTTAAAGTAGTTAGGCAAAGAGATGATCATTAGTCAGCGGGAAGGGGTAATGGAATAGAAGAGGCAAGTTTTGCTGAGACTCCCTTACGTAATATCCTACCAAAAGTTACTTGATGAAAGATAACAAAATATTCTGCAAAGTCTCCCAGTAAGATTGGTATAAGAAGTCGAGTGGATTTTGCCTTGTAAGGACAGTACCAGTGATCTGTAAAAGAAACATCAATTCCTTATACTGGGGAAACTGAGATTTGAGTCAAGTGTTGAAGTGCACGTACAAGGATTGACAAATAAAACAGCGACACAAAAGGCACAACAAACAAACGTAAAGCTAGTTCGTGCCAAAATATAACCCAATCCAAAGGATTCCTAGTGCTCTGGGATGGAAAAACTAGGGATCTTTGCATCTGTGGATATAGGGAAGGAGATGGGTGGACGAAGGGACAATGTCAGAATATGGAGGGCTAATGAAAAATTGGGAAGAAAAGAAAGTTAAATTCACAGAAAGTTACTGCCATCGGCCTAAAAAGTTTTTCCTACAGGAAGTTAAGATAACTATTAGATTTACTCGTAGTAAGTAAAAGAAACTATTTTTAATAGAAGAATTATACAGATTCCTAGCAGACACAAAAGCAGTAAAATTTCAAGACTGGAGGAGGTATCAGTGACATAAGGTACTTCGAGTACAGGGTTACATCAACCAAAGTCACATTCTTCCCATCGAATACCAAGGAGCATGGCTTTAATGTATGCCATCATGGAGGTCTTGAAATGTCAGAATTAAGATTTAATGGAAACGATAGAGTGGAAAGAGGCAGAGGGAGAAGTCATGTAAGTAGAGTTGAGTTATTTTGAAGAACCTTCTGTAAAGATTAAAAGGCTAGGAGCAGGTTATGAATGAGAGAGAAATCTTCGTTTGATGTTCCAGGAAAGAAAACTGTCACAGGTTATTTGTGGATGGTGTTTCATTTCACAGACTGTACTGCATATGCAAAGAATTTATACCTGCCTTTGCAGTTGTTTCTGGGAACGCGCTGAAATGGAGGTAAAAACCTATAAAAAATAATGTTTTAATTCTGAGAGTGCTAAAAATTAGATGAAAAAATCTACATTGCTAAAACAGAAGATACTGTACAGTACAGTATTTACCGACTCCTTTGATAATGATTTTTGACATCGTTTCTTTTTTCTTGTTTGCAGGTTTCTAGGTGCAGTTTCCTTTACAGTCGATTAAAGTAGTACTAGTCTAGGACCTATTGCCTTTAGTAACAGTCTCCAAAACAGAAGAGAGAGAGAGAGAGAGAGAGAGAGAGAGAGAACTCTGAAAGTCTGAATTTATTTCCAGAGTATATGTATGGTGACAAAAGAAAACATTTCGTTTGGAATTTGTCTCTCAAACTTTTACCTCCAATTCCCAATATCCGTTCCCACTTCCTTTCTGCCATCTTGCTGTCCAACCACTCTAACTCCATCTTTTCACCCTTTTTATGGTCTGAATGGCTGAAAGCGCCTCAAATTTTCTTAAATCAGTTCAGTTGCTCATAGATTATGACCATCTATAGCAAGGTGCATTTTGTACAACCTTCCATAATTAAAGATATACATAATGCAGGTGAGCTTGTCATGTGTTCCTATTATTTAATTTTTTTTTTTTTGTAAATCTATTGATAGGAAGCATTTGATCTCAGAAAAATGGCATATCAGATAACGGAAGCATTTATGTAATTTAGGGAAGGAATATAGATTCAAATCTATTTCGGAAAAACTTATTACTTACGTAAAAGAAGAAGAGAGCAGTAATGTTCCGTAAGAACATTACTGTAATTGATCAGGGCGCCTTTAGTAAGTAAGAAATAAGCTAAAATATTAGTCTCTTTCAGCAGAGCCCATTGCATTGCGCGAAGTTATATGAATATTGGCAAAATACAGTAAGAGTAAAAACTTATGTTCAGTAAGATCTGTCTGATCTAGTTCCCTTGTGTTGCATAGTCGCTTCAAAAAGAACAGTTATTGTTGTTCTAGACAACGGCACTAGCGTAAATTGATCAGGGCTGACTTAGCGTTTCGAACGCATTATTTTTTAATCCATTAATAATGCTGTGAATACAAAAACAGACCTCCAATAATACCTATCAGACAACGGACTCATTTACGTAATTTAGGAAAAGAATATAGATTCAAGTCTACTTCTGAAAAACGTATTACTTATTCGTAAAAGAAAAAGCGATCATTAATGCAATGTAAAATAATGTGAATCTCCATTCTGGGTCCTCTCGGGGCTATTATTCGGAAAGGAAGAAGTAATTTCTGCTACCTAAAAGAAAAATCGACTGAAAGAGAACTAGGAGGCTGATGATAAGTTATTGAGAGGTTCATTACGGAATGACATACATCTCTTCAAATGTCTTTCGTTTTTCTTTTTCTAAAATGCATCTTAGATCTTAGTGTCTGATATTACTTCCACACAAGGGAAACAGATCGGATAGATCTTAATAAGTATACCTTTTTGCTCCTTCCTTTCGTCAGTATTTATACTTGGAATGTAATAAGATCTTGGCTAACATGATTAACATTGTAGCTCATCTCATTTCTTCTCTGCTAAAGGCATCTTATTTAAAAATATTTGATATTTCCTCATCGAAGAACTAGACCAACGTTAGAATTTGAATTTGGCTTAGCACTGGACGTATATATTGTTATTAATGGCATAATCTTGGATTCAACAACTATAAGTTCGAAGCACTGAAATCAGACCTGATACCTTACGCTGGTGCTTTAGTCTAGAACAGGGCCGTCCAACCCCATGCCCATGGGCCAAAAGTGGCCCGTTTGATTTTGAAAATGGCCCGCTAGAGGAAAATAAGTACAAGTATATTTCTCTTTTATGTCATAAAAATTAGATTTACACCGCTTATCCCGAATAAAGAAATATTCATACCAATCAATAACTACAAAAATTTGACATCATATATATATATATATATATATATATATATATATATATATATATATATATACATATACACACACATATACATACATGCACACACAGGTGCCGCATGAATTTTGTTTCTTCAAGTGGCCCTCAGACTAAGCAACTTGGACGGTCCTTGTCTAAAGCAACAAATACTGTTCGTTTTGAAGCGGTTATGCAATCATTGCAAGCACATTTGGTGACCTACAAGACATGTGGAAGTACTTGTGGACAAAATATCAGTAATAGTAACCAAGTTTATAAACTGTCAAAATTAGTTATTTCCTCTCTCTCTCTCTCTCGCTCTCTCTTCCCTGCCTCCTGATACCTCCTTTCAAGACAGAGACTATGAGGAAACCAACAAGATAATTATCGAATGACAAGATGGAGATCAATAGCATCCCTGAATAGAAACGAGAGAGAGAGAGACACAAGAGGAAGGCTAGAGTGAGGGAAAAGAAACAGAGAAAAGGATATATAGAGATAGATAGATAGATAGATAGATAGATGTAGAGATAGATAGATAGACGGATAGACGTAGAGGTAGATAAGTAGTTAGATAGATAAACATATAGTTAGATAGATGGGTAGATGTAGAGAGAGATAGATAGATGTAGAGATAGACAGAGAGATAGATAGATGTAGCGATGGATAGATAGATGTAGAGATAGACAGACAGACAGACATAGAGATAGATAGATAGATAGATAGATAGATGTAGAGATAGAGAGATGTAGAGATAGATAGATAGATGTAGAGATAGATAGACAGACAGACAGAGAGATAGATAGATAGATGTAGAGATGGAGAGATGTAGAGATAGATAGATAGGCAGATAGATAGATAGATAGACAGATAGATAGATATAGAGATAAATAGATAGATAGATAGATAGATAGATAGATAGATGTAGAGACAGATAGATTGGTAGATAGATAGACAGGTGTAGAGATAGATAGATAGATAGATGTAGAGACAAATAGATAGATAGATAGATAGACAGATAGATAGACAGACAGACAGATAGAGAGGATTTGCTTCGTTAGGCGTTAAACGTTGCCTGCGACTAAGGCCGACGAGCAAATGTGAAAATAAACGCTTTGACCTCATTAAGGATCAAATTGGCCCTGTATAATTAAAATGAATGACTCTAATTTAGCTCGATAATAAATGGCTTCCTTTCCCCCCAGGATTCCAAATAATCCGAACCTAATTTATAGCTCAATTCTTAGATGCAAATACACGTAACGTATTTAAAGGGTGAATTATTTCGTGTTGCAAATAATTCCTCATATTGCTTTGCTCGTAATTGGGGGCTGCATTTTCAGTCCGCCTTCTCTTTGTTACTTCTTGCTTTTTATAACTCCTCCGAGTTAAGAGTTTAATTTGGAGTTTTAATCAACATTACTTGGAAACAACGTTCAGAGAAATGTTTTTTAAAAGAGAAAAATGGTTGTGTTGATTTTATCAGTTCTTGTTTCCTGTTATTCCACGCTTCGAATATATCATTGATCTCTTTTAACTAATTTCCCCTTTCGGTCATTTTAATTATTGGAATATCTGTCCCTCTTTTTTTTATATAAATCAACTGGAATAAAATCTAATAAAAATCATTTATATTTTTATGAAAACTCGACAATTTTTTTTTACCAATATTAGAGATTTGACATTATCATAGTTAGAAATAAATTTACCACTGTCAGCAGAGAAGAAAGTCATAATAGAAATTCACAACAGGAGTTCACAAGATAATATTTCTTTTGTCAGCTCATATATATATATATATATATATATATATATATATATATATATATATATATATATATATATATATACATATGTATATACATATACATATACACATATATGTATATACATATGTATATATACATATATTCATATACATATATATACACACATATATAAATAAATATATATATGTGTGTATATATATATATATATATATATATATATATATATATATATATATATATATATATATATATATATATATATATATATATATATATATATATATATATATATATGCATTTATTTGTATGTATTTTGAAACTCTTAACTGATTTCACTTCTTTTCTGACTATTTTCAGTGAAATAATATTTCACTGAAAAATATAATACTATTCTTTTGTTTTAGAATTTAAAAAGAACAGGAGAAAAATTATCGCAGAGAAAAATTTACCTATAATTCAAACTGCACTACGTTATTTTCTGGGTGATTGATCCTCCATTTACACACTCCAGCTCATGAAAATTTCTATTTCTGCCATGATGAAAGCATTACTTGAAAATTTTACCTGAAAAAGTAGAGGAATATTCTCTCATTCAGTGGAGATATCAGTATTTTTTAAAAAGCAAATAAAGGTTTTCGAGGAAAATATGTTTATATCGTAGTTCATAACATCTTTTAAGCGGTTACCACATAAAAAAATGGAAGGACGAGGGGGGAAGGGGAAAGGGAAGGGGAAGGGGAAGAGGGTATGGGATTGAATCCTACAATATTATCTAAGTTGGGTCAAATGATGGCCAAATTTTGACTAGATCGGTCAAGCGGTTCGGATTTCTTTAGCGCACAAACAAACAAACATACAAGCATTCACTTTTATTATGTTATGTATAAATGTGTATATATACATATATATATGCACATATATACTGTATATATATATATATATATATATATATATATATATATATATATATATATATATATATATATATATATATGTCGTATCTTTAATTACTTTTGATGTATGTTTCCTTGCTTTTTATCCCATATCGATATTTGAATATCTACCTTGTTCAACAGGTACACATGCTTACACATCTTTAATACACAATTTTCTTATTTATCTGTTTCTTTTGATTCAGAGTAATCAACAGATACTTGAATTTTCTTTGTCGCTATTTCTAATTCTGTGTCTTAATTGAGCACTGATTTTGCGATCTGTTATCCTTAATTCCATTTAATCAAACTCATATTTTGCCGAAAAGTTTAAGTATACCTTAGTTTCACCAGACCACTGAGCTGATTAACAGCTCTCCTAGGGCTGGCCCGAAGGATTAGACTTATTTTACGTGGCTAAGAACCAATTGGTTTCTTAGCAACGGGACCTACAGCTTATTGAATCATACCTATTGTTTCACCCTATCTCTGTAGATGCTGATTGAAGCAGTTATTTTTTTTTTATTTTGCATTCAAATAGGTACTTGACCCACATTTTTAATTTCAGATCTTGGAATAATAACGGCCCCGGTAAGCAATTACTGTTCATTCCATATCTCTGAATGAACCAGCTGGCTATTGACATGTTAATTTTCGCTTCAGTTCTTTAACTGATGATTTAATTTTTTTTCACCGTAATTAACTCATTAGTCTGCCCACGCAAAAGTATGCGGTTTGAAGTGTCATAATAATAATAATAATAATAATAATAATAATAATAATATGTGTAATAATAATAATAATAATAATAATAATAGTGTATTATTATGTATTATAATATTATTATTATTATTATTAATATCATTAATATTCACTTCACCTTTCATAATAATAATAATAATAATAATAATAATAATAATAATAATTATTATTATTGTGTGTGTGTTATTAATATTATTATTAATATTGTTATTATTGTTGTTGTTGTTATTATTATAGTTATATCATTATTAATAATATTATTATTATTATTAATTCAAACCATAAACACGAAACAATGAAACACTGAACTCACCCATTAATGCCTCTGTTAATAATAATAATAATAATAATAATAATAATAATAATGATAATAATAATAATAATAATAATAATAATTATTATGTGTGTATTAATATTAATATTAATATTACATTACATAAGCACAAAACAATGAAACATTGAACACACCCATTAATGCCTCTATAAATCATGGGTGGCAACCCTCGCACAAAAGATTATTGCAAAATCACCATAGCTCTTTTTCAACTCAATGATCGATGAGGAATTAAAGTATGCGTGTGTGATGTGAAATGCATAATGCATGAAATTATGGCTCCCCTCCGTTCGAATATATTCGTAATACATTATTATATTTTTAATTAAGACGAGTTTTCGAATTTCGATATGGACGGGAATCGAATGCATTTGTAGATGATTTTCGCCCTTATTGTTGAAATGGAAGTTGTGGTGGAAACAGGGCTTTACTTTCCGCTCTGCTGGGCTTATTATTTTTGTTGTTAATAGCATGATAACAACAACAACTGTTTCAGTGTCAAGTTAGATTGCTGTTACAGACATTCTGATTATTATTTCGTGCGTCAGAATAATTCAGAGAATTTTGAAGACTTTAGAAATGATAGTACAGTGATATCATATTTGGGGAATAAAGACCCTAAGAACTACGAATATGTCAACATTTTTCCGTTCCTGTAACAGACGAAAATGCACTGTACAGCGGAAAAAACTAACAAAAAAGAAAAAACAAATGGCTGGCTCAAAAGTTTGATCAAATGTACATCGAATCGATTACTAGTCCGCAGACGTGAAGGTAGCCTATTGGCATCCGTCATATTATTATTATTATTATTATTATTATTATTATTATTATTATTATTATTATTAAGGGTAATAAGTTTTGGGAATCGCTTTGAAACGTTAAAACTTTTCCGTAATTAAGCTGACGATGTGGTCTTCCTTATACTTTCATCCTGAATCTATTTTTGTTAAAATTTGAATTTCGCTCTTGGGGTGTTATGAAAATTCTGGATAATCTTGATAGCTGGGCTGGAGAAGATGCTGATGGTTGCTCCCTCTGTTTTTTTAAAAAGGTATCTAGTGTGTTGTCTCTCAAGATTAATGGATTTGACTGATTTTTTTGTCTACGTAGTATCTGCGGATGAGTGCAGTCTCTTTGCCCGTTCCAAAGAGTGGCGTATCTGCAGACTGCAGTAACTACAGGCCAATTTCTGTTCTCCCTGTGCTCTCCAAAGTTGCAGGGAAAACTTATTTTTAAGCCACTTTACAAGTATGTGGAATTCGAAAGATTGTCAGCTAAGAGTCAATATGCATATGGGAAGCAACAGGTACTTGTGATGCTCTTTTAGATTTGACATGCCATTTACAAGAGAACCTTGGTAAAGGTTTTGAGTGTAGAGTAATTCAAATAAACTTTAGTGCTGCTTTAGATTTAGTAAATCACAGGGCACTTATATATAAACAAAATCTCGAAGTGGGAGGATATGTTTCATAGTACTTCAAGATTTTCTTACAGGAAGGCTGAAGCGAGTTTCCGTCGATGGGGTCTTTAGTGTTTTAGGTCCACTGTTATTTTTAGTGTATAAACGTGATATGGTTGTTGGCCGGAAAACAAGATTGTTCAGTAAGCTGATGATGCAACACTTGTGGGTGTAGTAAAGTCTACACTTAAGAGGAATGAAGTTGCCTTTGGTCTCAATGGTGACAAGGAGCTGATTTGTGAATGGTGTAGTCGGTGGGTTACTAGGCTGAACTCCAGCAAAACGAAAACACTGTTGATTAGTAGATCTCGTACAGATTTTCCACCCCATCCTCCCCTTCACGTGGATGAGACTCTGCTAAATGAGTGAAGCTTTACCTATGCTTGTGTAACTTTTGACTCGTATATATTGGTTTTGAGAAACATCGAATGAAAGTTTCAGCAAATGCCGCGCAGAAGTTAAGTATTGTACGAAAGGCCTCATATATTTATAACAGTCATACAATCTATGTAACCAGTTATAGGTCACTTGTCCTTCCTTTACTAGAATACCATTCTCCGGTGTGGATTTCTGCTTCTGCCAGAGATTTATCACTTTTAGAAAGAGTTCTTTGTGGCGGTAGGTTTCTGTTTCCTAATATTAGCAGTTATGATATGAACCATCGACGACTGGTCTCTTGTTTCTCAGTTTTTTTATAAGTTGTATTTCAACAGAGATCTTTCACATGCACAATTGACCCATGATCCTCTTTTCCTGCCGAGAACAACCAGATTTGCTGAGCAGCAACAGCAATATGTAGTAAATGTGCTGTATTATGGGATATTCTTTGTATTTAAGTAAACCTAGAATACCATGTTGTTTCCTTTACCAGTGCTCTAAATTCCTCGATATCTCTGAGACATTTCCCATACCCAGTATTGTCTAGAAATCTGTGGTTTCAACTTAACTATTGTTACGGAAAATAAAATGCTGAATTTTTGCATATCTCGATGAAGTAATTCTCATGCGTTAAGGAATTTCAGTTTTCTGAGGTATCTTGTTTAATTATTTGCTTTGCCAGATGAAATATTGATTAGTAAATCATTGTTGTCAAGTGTTTCATTTAACATGGAGATTTTCCAGCAAATAATTGCCAAAAGTCAGAATTCGCAAGACTGCAGGAATTAGCTAAAAATCACGCACCAGTGCTGCACTCTTATTTATATTTGTGCATTCGCATGAGTATGTACATATATATATATATATATATATATATATATATATATATATATATATATATATATATATATCTATATATATACATACATATATATATATATACATAAATATAATATTATTTATAAAATGTATTGTAACTTGTAATTTCTTTTGCAACGATTGCCCAGAACCAGCTATCTTAAACGCCATCCAATCTCTCTCTCTCTCTCTCTCTCTCTCTCTCTCTCTCTCTCTGTACGTTGTACATCCGACTGTCTCACTCTGCGGCCCTCCCCCCTCTCTCTCTTTCTCTCTCTCTCACTCTCTGTCTGACTCTGCCTGACTGTATATCTGTCTATCTATCTGTCCGGGTATCTGGTTGGCTGCCTCTCTCTCTCTCTCTCTCTCTCTCTCTCTCTCTGTCGCGATAATTAATTAAATATATAAATCACACTCCCTTTACAAACAGCGGTATTATTATGGGTTAATTAAGATCCTTAATTACCCTTTACACTATCAAAGGATTTATATTGACCTCATTATGTGGACCAAACTATAATGAGTTGGAGCTCTGAAAAGGAATTAGTGATGAATTAGCTTCTGATGAGTAAGTAGCAGATAATTACCATAGAGGAGAGGCTTAATTAGTCCGCGTTCAAGAATTTTATTTTACCATAGGACTTTGTTTTATGTAAATCAAAGAGATTAGATTTCAGACTGGTACATTTATCATTTTATGCTTCTGAAGAATTCTGACGCGGACGAAATCGACTTAATTCTTTAAAGTGAAGAATTTATTTTTATTTTTATTTGAGACGGTGATATCATTAGAAATTTGCTCAAGGAAATGTATTGTCTCAAATAATGCGTACCTTTGGGAGAAAACGTATTGAAAATATGAAGCTATTCGGATATCCTATCCTCATTACGAGCTTTGTTAAGCAGCTGATCAAATTTTGGCCATTCATTTAAATGTCCAAGAAATTAAGTCAAGTAGATGAATTTATTTCGATTTGCCCCTACAATAAATTTTATTCCATGAATTCATTTCCATGATATGTACTTCTAGTAAGTTTGGTTCAACAGCTAAATTCATTTATAATAACCTTGCATGAAAATGATTTTTTTTGTAACAGGTCCTTTTAATGACCATATTTCAGCAGATGAAGATTTTTTAGTGGTATGTTTCCATAGTAAGTTCATTGACGCTAGTGAACTGACTTGTGATAAGCAAGACCTCTTTCATGGAAATAAATTAAGAAGACGAATTTATTTTCATAGTTTAAATATCCCAGAAATTAAGTGAAGTAGATGAATTTGCTTTGATGTAACCGTACAAAAAAACTAAATGAATAATAGAAGTTCCTTGTGGAACTATTTCTCAGAAATTCAGAAAAAGCACATGAACTAAGGGGGACCACTATCACGAAGTCATATCAGAGTGAAGATTAGGAAAGTCATAATACTTATTGTGAGCGAATGATGGCAGACCCTATAAATATTTCGACCTGGAAATAGGCTTGAAAGATATTTAATTTTTTTCTCATAACAGGAGCATTTACTTCTCTCTCTCTCTCTCTCTCTCTCTCTCTCTCTCTCTCTATACTTTACTACTTGCGTGAATAATTACTGTGGAAAAATGTTCTCTTTCTTGATATACATACTTATAAGGTATTGTAATTTTGAGATAACGATGAAATTTGTAACTAGGGAGACAACTGATTTTATGGATAATTATGAAACATGTATACAAAATGTATCACTGTTTTGATTTTGTGAAATGAGCGACTTATTACTTGTCTTGTAGTTATTTACAAAATCAAATCTACTCTCGCTTCATCTCTAAATGGATTTATACTTAACAGTATGGTTTGAAAAGCCTACTGAACATCATATAAAAATATTAATTTACTCTTCTTAGAGCTATAAGTATTGTTATTTTGATTAATGTTAGTAACTCAAGTATCAGCATACTTAATCAGTCATTCATACTATATGATTTTATAAAATTGACTATTTAGATTTTTCATCTCCTCATAATACTTAAATAAACCCACTTTTGCTCTCTAAGAAAATATGTTCATCGACGTTGATATTTTGATTCTCTCTCTCTCTCTCTCTCTCTCTCTCTCTCTCTCTCTCTCTCTCTCTCTCTCTCTCAGTATTCACTACCTTGGGTACACGGGGTCGACGGTCATATTACTTTTAATTAATTTCCATTACAAATCTCGAGCCAAATATATAGTTTCATAACAACCTTGCCTCTGTCCCTGGGAAATAAATAATAGATGATAAATTCAACTTAAACTTCGATGGTCTCTCTTAACAAGGCTAAAGCAAATTGAGCATTAATATATTTGGTCTTCATAACTACAGTATTAACAGGGGAAGAGAGGATTATCAAAACGTTTCAGAGAGATTTGAATAGCGTACTTGACCTGGCTAATTAATTTTCACATTCATCTAATGTGCTTGGATTACGGCATTAAAGTTCATTAATAGAAGGATCGGGTTTTAATATGAATGATTTGCATCAGGAGCTTTTATCAAATGCTGCCGCAAGAGCTGTTTCTATCTTTGATAATTAGGGCTAATTTTTTTTAATACATGCCCGCGTATAAAAACATTCATCTCTCATAATACTCTGCTTTTATAGTATTGGGCACTTTGAAGAAAGACCTTTGAAACTGGACTGAACAAGAAGTTTCTTTGATGACGATGGTTGCTTGCGATCGTTCTCTTAGTGGTTTAGCAAATGTTCGTACATCTGCCTCGTGGAAGAGTTTGAAACCATTCAGTGACATTTTTATTCAGTTATTATGCACTTAAGATTTCTATAGAACCCCGCCTTCCACCGCACTTCACCCACAATCTCTAAAACATAATTTTACTACGCCGAAGGCACTAAGTAATATTTGATCATTTCAGAACCTAAAATCTCTTTGTCCTTTAATGACATATATACATTTTTACCGTGACTGCTGTTTTAACTTTCCCCAAAGACATACCCTTTGCAGTGACTGCTATCATCACTTTGCCTATATATACAAACCTTGTAACTACTATTGTCTTCGTTTCCCTTAAAAAAAAAAAAACCTTTTCAGTGACTGATGTTTTCTAAAGTACACTGTTTCCTATGAGGGCTCTCTTTGCTTTCCACTCAGACACGTCTTGACGTTCCGTAAATAGACATCCTTCGTAGCGATTAGAGTTTGATTTTGTCTTAACACACTTTGTAATGACAGCAGCCTTGGCATGAGCTAAAGACCCATTAGTAGTTATTTTTATGTTTATTTTCCTTAAAGACATAAGCTTTGCAATGACTGCTATTTTGAGTTTCCCTAAAGACACACAATTCCCTAATTACTGTCTTTACTCACCCTGTTTGGTGGCTGCTATCTTGACTTCCCCTAGAGACACCCTTTGTCAATGATTGCTGGCTTGACTTTCCCTTAAAAGATTGCCTTTGACAGTGACTGTTTTTCTGACTTTCCCTAGAGACTCACACAAAAATAACTGATATATTGAATTTTCCTAAACACGCGCCCTTTACACTGACTGGTATCTGTATCTTGACTCTCCCTAAAGGCTTGTCATTTGAAGGAACTTCTGCCTTGACTTCCCCTGAAGGCACGTCCTTTGCACGGACATCTTCCTTGTCTCTCCTAAAAAGACATTTGTTTTTTAGTAACTCCGATCTTTACCTTTCATACCAACACAGACATTGCCTGACTGTTAACATACCAGCTTCCCTTTAAGATACATAATTTGCAGTTAATGCTTTCTAGACTTTCCTTCGGGACACATGTCTTGCACTTCACTTTCCTTTGCTTCACTGTCCTTCGACAAACTTATTTTTCCGGGGCTAATGACTCTCCCTAGCGATATATCCTTTGCAGTGATTGGCTACTTGCCTTTTCTTAAAGAGATAATATTTGCAGTGACTGCTGTTTTTACTTTCCCTCACGACAGGTACTTTACAATGACCGCTTACTGGAATTTCCTTTGAGACACATCCATTGCACTGACTTCTTTTTTTGTTTCTTCTATAGAGAAACGCTTGTAGTGACAGCTTTCTTTACTTTCCTAAATGTACTGTATGAACTCTGCCTAAAGAGCATTTTAACATCCATAGCGCTTTTCCATGATGAGTGCAGTACTGCCTACGTAATCAACTTAAAAATAAAAATGTGCTTGCTTGGTTTCCGCATTAAGAATTGGATATCAAATAACAATATTATAAAGGCACATGAATGTTACTGGGCTAGTAAACATGAATAAACTAAAGTAAATGGGATTCTATAACAAAGATATACATAGTTAATATTCTAACAAGTAAATTTCATAATCTGACAGAGAGAGAGAGAGAGAGAGAGAGAGAGAGAGAGAGGATTTTTTTTCTTTTTACAAATTAAAGCCTCCAAACAAACTAAATGTCAGAAAGCTATCGAAACTATTACTTCCAATTCTTTTTACGAAATTTTCCGTAGCTTAGGCGGTCTGAAAAACTTTAAGAGTTTTGATCAGAATAATGGGATCTTTTATTTATGTTCGAAACAAAATAAAACAAAAACAAGAGGAAAGACCATGATGATAATAAACTTTTCTTTTGTATTTGTCAGAACAGCTGAGCTAAAGTGGAATCATACTGGAAACGTAAGAAACCAATACCCCATCGCGGAAGTGAAGTTTTATAAGAATAGTTGAACTATTTACCTCAAAACAAAACATGAAGAGATAAGAAATTTTCATCAGAACATGAGGACGTTTTGATAGTCGAAATAAATAAAACTATCATAAAATGTTAAAAATATCCATGAGCTTATTGTTATAAATACCAAACTTTTGTCTTCGAAACAGACGAAACAAGTGAAACAGCCGAGAGATTAAAAACGCTCATAATGCAAATGGACTTCATTTCTCGAGTCATCAATCTCCTTCGAAGGATATTAAGTCCAATACTTCCCCCTCCCCAATTTCTCCCCTACCCCCTCTCCCCCACAGCGCAGACAGACAGCTACTCAACGTGTAGCTCAAGTGGAATATTTGAAAAGAACTTCACCATTCCCCATGTATTTTGTTTATTTTCATTCTTCTTGTATTTTTGTTTATTTTCATTCCTCTTGTATTTTGTTCATTTTCATTCCTTTTGTATTTTTGTGTATTTCCATTCCTCTTGTATTTTTGTTTATTTTCACTCCTCTTGTATTTTTGTTTATTTTCATTCCTTTTGTATTTTATTTTTTGTATTCCTTTTGTATTTTGTTTATTTTCATTCATCTTGTATTGTGTTCATTTTCATTCCTTCTGTATTTTGTTCATTTTCATTCCTTTTGTATTTTGTTTATTTTCATTCCTCAGGTACATTGCTCATTTTCATTCTTCATGTATTTCATTTTCATTCCTCTTGCATTTTGTTTATTTTCTTTCCTCGTATATTTTTTTCATTCCTCAAATACTCCGTTTATTTTCATTCCACTTGCAGTTTGTTTATTTTCATTCCTCTTGTATTTTGTTTATTTTCATTTTTCTTGTATTTTTGTTTATTTTCATTCCTCTTGAATTTTGTTTGTTTTCATCCCTCTTGTATTTTCGTGTATTTTCACTCCTCTTGTATTTTTGTTTGTTTTCATTCCTCTTGTATTTTGTTCATTTTCATTCCTTTTTATTTTGCTTGTCTTCATTCCTTTTGTATTTTGTTTATTTTCATTCCTCTTGTATTGTGCTCATTTTCATTTCTTCTGTATTTTGTTCATTTTCATTCCTTTTGTATTTTGTTTATTTTCATTCCTCAGGTACTTTGCTCATTTTTATTCTTCATGTATTTCATTTTCATTCCTCTTGCGTTTTGTTTATTTTCTTTCCTCGTATATTTTTTTTTTCATTCCTCAAATACTCTATTTTCATTCCACTTGCAATTTGTTTATTTTCATTCTTCTTGTATTTTGTTTATTTTCATTCCTCTTGTACTTTGTTTATTTTTATTTCTCTTGTATTTTTGTTTATTTTCATTCCTCTTGTATGCTGTTTATTTTCATTCCTCTTGTATTTTTTTTATTTTCATTCCTCTTGTATTTTTGTTTATTTTCATTCCTCTTGCATTTTGTTAATTTTCATTCTTCATGTACTTTATTTTCATTCCGTGTGATTTTGTTTATTTTCATTCTTCATGTGCTGTAATTTCATTCCTTTTGTATTTTGTTTATTTTCATTCCTCATGTACTTCGCTTATTTTCACTCTTCATGTATTTCATTTTCATTCCTCTTGTATCTTGTTTATTTTCATTCCCCAAATACTCAGTTTATTTTCATTCCACCTACAATTTGTTTATTTTCATTCCTCTAGTATTTTGTTTGTTTTCATTCCTCTTGCGTTTTTTTATTTTCATTCCTCTTGGTTTTTTTGTTCATTTTCATTCCTCTTGCGTTTTTTTATTTTCATTCCTCTTGTTTTTTTTTGGTTTATTTTCGTTCCTCTTGCTTTTTTTATTTTATTCCTCTCTTCTTTTATTGTCATTCCTCTTGAATTTTGTTTATTTTCCTTCCTCTTGCAATATCTTTATTTTCCCTCTCGCTGCAGCTTAGCGAAAATGATTTGAGAACAGAAAACTAACAATGAAAAAAAAAGCTTATGTTTCACGAACACGAAATTAAATGTAGATTGCAAAGGATCCCAGTTGTTTTTAAATCTCTCCTTAATTTTAACGCAATCTTTAGAGAGAAGCTGGAGACAGCAGAAAATAATCCCCAGCGAAAAGGTTTATATATATTTTTTTTGCATGCAAAATACAGAGCATGTAATGTAAAAGACAGCAATTCCTTCCGTATTTGTTCTCTTTTTCCTTGTCTCACATGTGAGAGAAACATTATGAAACAAGAAGTGAGTTGCGAATGGAAAACCTGTAATGAAATGATAAGGAAACTGGATGGCCTAAAAAAGATTCTTTGAAATATATATACATATACATACACACATATATATATACACACACACATATATATATGTATGTATGTTTGTGTATATATATGTATATATAAATATATATTGCTGCTAACCATATTTGTATATACTCATATGATCTGTGACAGTAATATATGTTGTAAGAATCTTTGTTTATCTACACCTCCCATCCTCCCTTTTCTTCTCTTAAGACTCCTTGCTACTTCTCGTTTTCTGTTTACTTTTGTTTTTTTCTACGTACATAAAGATTATTTGTGAATTAATTACAATTGTGAACTGGTCATAAGTTAAAAATGTTGTTGTACTTAAGCAAAATATTGTGTTGCATTTGATTGAGGGGAACTTGGTTACTTGTTGTAATTATATATGTCTCGAGTTTTTTCATGCTTCATTTCTATTCCTTTTTTTCTGGTTATTTAATATTTCCAAGTGTTTGTACTTCATTTGGTTGTGGAACGATTCCTCACCTACTCCTAGACTGTGACACATAGGAAATCATTACAAATATACGTGTGCATATACAATATATCTATCTATCTATCTATCATTCTATCTATCTATCTATCTATCTATCTGTCTATCTATCTATCTATCTATCTATCAGTCTATATATATATATGTATATATATATATGTATTATATATATGGAGCAGAAAACACAAATCTACTGTGCAAAAATTATTACTTCAACTTTTAGAACTTCCTGTATCGTTAAGGTCCTCCATGATATATATATATATATATATATATATATATATATATATATATATATATATATATATATATATATATATATATATATATATATATATATATATATATATATATACAGGGTATCTATAAAGTCTCTTTATAATTCAAAAGATATATTACAAAAGCCATTGATGAGATATCCTAATCAGATTTGTTCTATGTACTAGCATTTATCAAATTTTTAATCACATTGCATTTGTGTATTTTTGGTACCCTGTCGATGAAAGAAGTACTGTTAAATGAACCCCTAAGAAATGTCTACTCATCAAGAAGAGGCACAATATATGTCATGGTTTATTGAAACACAATCGGATATGCATACTCAGCGAAACTACAGAACTAAGTAGCCTATGGAAGAGATCCACTGTCATGTCCGTCAATTTGGGTATGGCACAAGAAATTTATGGAGACAGGGACAGTGTTGGATAAAGGGAGGAGTGGATGACCAAGAACATCTGAGGAAGACATCTATCGTGTTAGACAAGGCTTTGATCGTTCTCCTACAACGTCCATCCGTACTGCTCTCAGACACTTACAGCTACCATGTTCAACAGTGCACAATGTCGTACACAAGAACTTGGGATTGTACACTTACAAAGAGCAACTCATACAGGCACTCAAGCCAAATGATAGACCAAGACGAATAGAGTTTGCAGTTAACATGCTGAAACGAATTTCTGAGGATGAAATGTTCCTCAACCGAGTTGTTTTAGAGAAGAGGCAGCCTTTCATGTTTCAGGGAAACTGAACACATAAAGGTGAATGTGTGGTGGGGGATCATGTGCAATTGAATCGTTGGTCCATTTTTCTTCAACGAAACATCAATTACTGCAGATGTTTACCTTTACCTTTGGATTGAATATGTGGCACCACAACTAGATGACATTCAACCAACCATCATTTTCCAGTAAAATGGTTCACCACCACATTGGGGACTGCATGTTCATGGGATCCCTAAACCAAACATTTCCAGACCAGTGGATTGGAAGGGATGGCCCAATTCCCTGGCCACCTCGTTGACCAGATATCATTCCTCTGGACTTCTTTCTATGGGGTTGTGTTAAAGATATTGTATATCGAACAAAGATGCGGGACATCACTGATCTCAAGCAAAAGATCATTGATGCCTTTGCCACCATTCATGAGGCTATACTACAGCGAACATGGCAAGAAATCGAGTACCGTCTTGATGGCTTCGTGCAACTAATGGTGCCCATACAGAGATGTATTAAATGAAGGAAAACCTTCAATATCTACTCCCCATTTTGTGATAATTTCCACATATTTGACCGTTCATTTGCTTTTGTAATATATTTTTTAAATTGTAAAGAGACTTTATGGAAACCCTGTATATAGAGCACACCGAAAGTGTAATAAAAAAATCCGCCGAAAAAAGTTTATCACAGTTTTACAGGTTCAATAGTTCCTCAAAGGTGAAAGTACAACTAATACTTTTCAGGACTCTGGTACTGTACTTCCCTTAAGTAAATAACCTTACCATATGCTGGATTTGGTCAATATAGCAAATAAGAAATGGCTGATGACAGGTCAAAACCAAGGCCTCAAAATCAAAGGATCAGAATAGAAGAATTGAGAAAAAAATTGGACATCGAGCCTCTGAACATCAGGTTGAACAGACTTTCAGAGAAAATTCTAAATAAAATTAAAGAAATCTATTCAAGCTACCCACTAACCGTGGACTCCAACAGAAACAGGAAGCAATTAGTACGACGAAACAAGTAGCAAGATAGAGTTAGAAATGATGCCATGAGGGAAATTACGGAGGTTTCATATGATGATGAGATAATGATGAGAGGGCGGTGGAGACGGCTTGAGGAAGAATAGTTCGTGAAAATGGCAGCTGGGCTCCTGTGAGCACCAGAAAGAGCTGAATACCCAGACCTACTTGGATAAGGACTATGAAAAAGGGAGAACGGAGATGAGTTGGATTTGAGGAAGATAAAGCACTGGAAAGACACGTCACATGGTTTGGGAGGTGATAATGGTGATGATGATTATAATGAATATCTCGCATAAATTGTTGTTATCAAAGGTAGTTTAAGCCAATGCCTAAAACTCTTTTATCATACTACAGTAATCTCCTTAGTTACCATTCATCACGTTTCCCCCTAACATGCATGTCTTTGTCAGTCATTCTTTCCCTTTTAACCATCGTCTTTCCCACCCCCTCCCCAACCCTTAAGCCCTTCTAGTGGCCATCAACTTAAGCCTTTTTTTATTTCTTATTCAACTCAATGTAGATGACCAGCTACGAGCGAGTGGAAAATTTAGAGGTAGTGAAATAACGACAACTTTATATTTCTCCAAGTCTCTTGGGAATTCATCATATTATATACTTGCTGACTGGAAAAAATGAAGCAGAATTAGAGAAGACCGTATAAGCAAACGGCCAGCAAAGCGGTAATCACCACTAGTATTATTACAATAACTTGAAATAATGGTTATACAATTTACCTTCCATTACTTCTAGTTTTTTTAAGTGTTGGCTGGAGAAGTCATGTTACTGGAGATGATGACGCACGTGGAAAATATAACACACAATGCTTCATACGAGTAATATTAACGATTCAAAACGCATAAGTGGATAATTGTGGTAAAATACAAAATTTCTTTTGTGATAACAAAACTGGGTGAAAATGAAAGGGATGAAATCATATTTTTTCAAATCAATTTTTGCCCTCTTGTTTGATGATTTAGTTTAAGCCGGCCTTAATCCAGCACGGGAAATAACAGAACCAAATTTTTGGTCTGGCTAAGTTTTAATCATTCTCTGCTGATTGTTCCAAACTGCAGTAATTTCCGACTATCTGATGGACGATTCCCCAGAGTTTTAGAAAAGGAAAATTTCCTTAAATCCACCTGATGGTTACCTACACTTATATAGTCATTAAAATAATTGTAAAGTTTTTTTTGCATATTCTTTTATGAATTTTCGAACGGGGAAAATAAGCATAAAAGTTTTACTTTTATGGAAAGTGTCATTTGTGCTGTGTACACATTCACTTCTTGTTGGTGTACTTGAAATTATCATTCGTTGTTACTGATATGGAAGAGGCACAAATAGAAGTACCATCATATTAAAAATTCATTTACAGATCAGTACTAACCCACATTTAGCTCTATTGCTCTACAACGTAAGGTAGTTGGCGTTAGGTCCATCCTCAAAACAGAATACTGAATTTTCATTCAAGTAAAAGGCAAACCAAAAATTGAATTAATCTCATTTCTCATCGACATCAAAAAGAGGTACCTGCTTTCTTCATGCAGAGACAGAAGGTAACTGCTTTTTGCATACTCAAAAGGAAGGTGTCTGCTTTTTTGCATACTCAAAGGGAAGGTACCTGCTTTTTGCATACTCAAAAAGAAGTTACCTGCTTTCTGCATACTGCTATAGACGCTGGTGGTAGGTGGGAATGGTTTCGGATAGGAATACGGTAATTCCAAAGGCAAAGTTTATTTCCCGTGGAGTAACTTCGTTACAAACAGAAATTTATATATATTGTTCAAAATCTCCCACAGAATACCTACCACTTGCACCGTCCGCGATCCTTAGAGCGTTATGCTTGTTCCAGGGTTTTTCCCCTCTCCTGCAAAATTGGGATTTACAGTTTCATACAAACTGGAATATTCGTTAAATTGAGAATTAACCCCCATTGCAGCTTTAAAGAGAATTATTATCATTATGATTGCCCCATTTTAGTTTAACTTCGCCTGTACGAGTATAATCACGTTCCATCCTTCGAATGGAGATTGTCGCCTCCAGAGCATTCCTGAATTTTATAATGTTAGCCATGATGATCAGTGCAAACTTATCTTTTTGGTGTTATATACAAGCATTAGGTTAATTATTTCATTTTTATGGAGGGGGAAGGGCTGTGAAGGACGATATTTTATGAAAGGGAAGACTTAGTAATAAGAATCATCCCTGATTTCTTTATGAACGTCTCACCTAAACCTGACAGGCTTTCACCGTTCCTGGTATTTCAGTCGAGTTTCCATCTTTCGTTCCTTTTCTAACTAACTGCAGTAATTAGTTTGTATTTTTCGACGAATACACGTCAACCTCTCTCTCTCTCTCTCTCTCTCTCTCTCTCTCTCTCTCTCTCTCAGTCGGGTCATTTATCATCTAACGTTAAGTCTGATTTAATCTTGGTCTCGCGAACTCTGCTATAATTCTTCATAAATTATCCCAACAGCTGAACAGCCACTCATTAAACACACTACCATCATATTCTTCAGACAATAAGTTCCTCTCTCTGTTTTCTAGATCGACCTACTTCTTTTTCTCTTTTATAAGCTGAGGTCATTTAGGATTTAACTATTTAGAATTTTCGTGCTTCCGGAATAACATTTAGAAAATGGATAAAAAGACGAATCTTTTCATCTTTTATTCCAAGCTGATAACGTTCAGTAAAAAAATGAGAGAAAAATATATAGTTAACCTGTTCATAAAGGGTTTTCACCAGTGAAATTATAATCATGATTGGTTTTCACGTTTTGATTTTGTTTAATAGGATATAGATATATAAAAATCAGAAAAGCCAAGAGGCTCACGGGAAAATAACTGTTCTCAGCGGTCATTTCGTATATATATATATGTATGTATATATGTGTATATATATATATATATATATATACATACTAGCTGACCAACCCGGCGCTGCCCGGGAAAACTCTGGATGACAACCGATAAACTCTCTCTCTCTCTCTCTCTCTCTCTCTCTTTCTCATTTCCTCTTCCCCCCACTATCTCTCTCTCTCTCTCTCTCTCTCTCTCTCTCTCTCTCTCTCTCTCCTTCCTCCCTAACACCCCCTCAACTCTCTCTCTCAGTTCCTCTCCATCTCACTCTCTCTCTCTCTCTCTCTCACACTCTCTCACTCTCTCTCTCACTTCTTCTCCCTCTCTCTCTCTCTCCTCCCTAACACCCCCTCTACTCCCTCTCTCACTTCCTCTCCCTATGTCTGTCTGTCTGTCTGTCTGTCTGTCTGTCTGTCTGTCTGTCTGTCTCATCCCTAACACCCCCTCTACTCTCTCTCTCTCTCTCTCTCTCTCTCTCTCTCTCTCTCTCTCTCTCTCTCTCTCCTTTCCCTGTTAAGATTGTTGCTTCAGTTACATTGCCCAGCATTTTTGACATTTTATATTTCATCCCCTCTCACTCCCCCTTCCCCCTTCCTATTGGGGGCTAAACTTTGACTTAAAGGGCATTGGGAGTATCACCTTTCATCTCAGCGAACACGAAATCTATGGATTAGACACTAATATCTGTCGCTTTCGGTTATTTTTACAGGTCACCCCCTTCCTACCCCCACCCCCTCTGGTGCCAGTGATGTCTTACCAGCCTCCCCCCTCTCTATTCTTTTCCAGATAGTAAGTCATATGTATACCGAAATGAGGTATGATAAATTCGAGAGTTTATTTAGTCTACGGGCAGAACCAGTCCCATTTCAGGGAAGCCCTTCCAACCCCCAACACCCTGTGGTGCCCTTTGGTGCTAGTGATGTCTTAGCCCTACAGTACTTTTTCTAGATAGTAAGTCATATGTATACCAAGTTTGGTTGAAATTGCTCAGTGCATTTCAGAGTTATGCTGGAACATACGCATACATGCATACATCCATTTTATATATATAATATATATATATATATATATATATATATATATATATATATATATATATATATATATATATATGTGTGTGTGTGTGTGTGTGTGTGTGTCTGTGTGTGTATGTATGTATATATATATATAAATTATATATGTATATATACTTATACATATACTGTATATATACATATACATAAATATTCATGGAATGGAGAGGTCGCTGCCAACAGTGTGCTATTCATATCCTGGCAACAAAGAGAGCCTTATACATTTTTATTAATATTAACAAAATGCTCATTTTGTATCTCATTACTTCCTTGAAAAATCTATAGATATATTATATATTTTACCCTCTGGTCATTAAAACGAACGTAGTTGCAACTTGAACTGATTTATTTCTAAATTAACATAAATGTTTCTTTAAATTCTGTCGTGGTGATGTTTATTGTCGAGAAACAGGCGCTTTACTTATCAATTTGAATTCAGCCCATTCACAATAACAACAAATCAGTACCATATTTCTTCTCATTATCCTCTCAAACTGTGAATCTAGATTCATTACAGAAAGGAAACGATTATATTTTTCATATAAGTCTAAAGGTGATAGAAAACGCTGTACACGCGCGCGCTTGCATAACTAAGAATGTCTTGGATAAAGGATCTGCCTTACTGTTAGCAATTTGAAAATTGTAATTCTGCAGTCCTTCTTCCTATGGGTACCAAAGTCTCTGTGAAAATTGTCTCAGAATCATATGGTTAGCAATTCAAGCAGTTTTCTTATCATCCCTTCTTTCCTCGCAGCATAGAAAATAAGTTATCCAAAAATGAACTGTTGTTTTTCAAACCTCTCATTGCCATAAAGAATGTCTTAGAAGAAAGATGGTTAGAAGCAAATGGTTAGCAAACTAGGTTATTGCTTTTTTCATCCCTTTTCTCCTCACTTCAGAGACTGTTTTAGCAAAAGATTGCCACAGCAACATTGTCAGTAACTCAGGGAATTATTATTTTACATCCAATGTTCCACTCAATGAATAAAGAATTTTTTGAAAAGAGCTCCAGAACTGTAAAGTTATCAACTCATGGTATTGGATTAGTTTTGCATCCTCACTTGACTGAGAATTTTTTCAGATTTTCTTAGAAATTCAGTGTCAGAACAATATAGATAACACCCTAGGGAACCTTTCTCTTACAATCATTTCTACGCTGAGCAGAAAATGTCTTAGCAAAAGAGGGTTGGAACAATATAGTTAGCGACTTAGTTAATTGTTCTTTTACATTCCTCTACTCGCCCAATAGGAATTGTTTGCTCGCTGGGAATCGTCTTGGAAAATGAAGTCAGAACATTATGGTTAATGACTCAGATAAGTGTTCTTTGACAATCCTCTCCTCAGTCAATCGGAATTATCTTAGAAAAAGAGGGATAGGGCAACATGGCCACAAACTGAGGCAAGTGTTCTTTCAACCCTCCGTTCGCTACATAGAGACTGTCTTAGAAAAAGAGTTCAGAACCATACGATCAGCAACTCAGGGAGATGTTACTTTGTGTCCCTCATCTCCATTCTGCATAGAAGATATCTTAAAAAAAGAGGCCAGAGCTGGTTGGTTCCCAACTGGGAATTGCTGTCTAGCATTCCTATTCACCTCACTGCTTAGAAAGTCTTAAATAGAGCGCCAAAATCGTATTATTAGTAACTCAAGTAACCTTGTTTTTGCATTCCCTGTCGCCATAGAGATTAAGCAAGCCCTACCAACAAAGGGGCAGAACCACAAGATTATGAACTCAGAGAATTGTTGTGTAAGTAGCATCCGACGACAGCAGCGGACTATCTATAATATCATATCAGAAATAGAAATTCTGTTAGCCTATATGAAAACCAGACATGATCCTTTTTTTTTATAAAAAAAAAATGACGTTCTAGAATCTTTTGAAACTATATTAGAAAATTAACAGAATATTTTTTTTCTTCCTAAGTAAATATAAGTAAAATTATAAAGATTTTTATTGCTGATTATAACAGAACGGATATTGATGATCTAATATCTAAGGGCTCACATGCAATGTATGTAAATAAGTTAATTTAATATTTATCTTAAAAAAATATATATATTTAAGGGAAACTGATTAATTTCATACCAGTTTGTACTGTAGATATGAGACTATCGTAAACCATCTGTAACAATTTTCCTTAACTTGTGCAGTAAATGGGGTCACACCCAGCACAAACAAGAAGAAACAAAGTGACTCTGTACCCAACAAATGGGAAAGAGACAAGAGGAAGGCCAGCATGTAAATCAGTGACCTTACACTCTGATTGGACTTATGGTCGCATTACTAAAGCACAACAGCTCATAAAACCTTCATTTCCTGATTGGACCTTTTGTGTCGCCATTACTGAAGCACAGCAGCTCAATCTAAACCTTACCTCCTGATTGGACTTTGTGGTCGCCATTACTGAAGCACAGCAGCTCAGTCAAAACTTTACCTCTTGGTTGGACCTTGTGGTCACCATTACTGAGGCACAGCAGCTCAGTCTAAACCTTACCTCCTACTCACCTGTGATTTGTTAGTGAAGCACAGCAGCTCAGGTCAAAAGCCTTACCTCCTGATTCAGACCCTGTGGTCTACTTGTTGAAGCACAGCAGCTCAATCTAAACCTTACATCCCAGATTGGACTTTGTGGTCGTCATTACTGAGGCAGCAGCTCCATTCTCCAAACCTTACCTCCTGATTGGACCTGTGTCGCCATTACCGAAACACAGCAGCTCAGTCCAAAACTCCCCTCCTGATTGGACCTTTGAGGTTTGCCATTACTGAAGCACAGCAGCTCAGTCAAAACCTTACCTCCTGATTGGACCTTGTGGTTGCCATTACTGAAGCACAACAGCTCAGTCAAAACCTTACCTCCTGATTGGACCCTGTGGTCGCCATTACTGAAGCACAGCAGCTCAATCTAAACCTTACCTCCTGATTGGACTTTGTGGTCACCATTACTGAAGCACAGCATCTCAGACAAAACCTTACCTCTTGATTGGACCTTGTGGTTGTCATTACTGAAGCACAGCAGCTCAGTCTAAACCTTACCTCCTGATTGGACCTTGAGGTCGCCATTACTGAAGCACAGCAGCTCAGTCAAAACCTTATCTCCTGATTGGACCTAGTGGTTGCCATTACTGAAATACAGCAGCTAAGCCAAACCTTACCTCCTGATTGGACCTTGAGGTCGCCATTACTGAAGCACAGCAGCTCAGTCTAAACCTTACCTCCTGATTGGACCTTGAGGTCGCCATTACTGGGCTAGGCAGCTCAGTCAAAACCTTACCTCTTGAATGGACCTTGTGGTTGCCATTACTGAATCACAGCTCAATCAAAACATTACCTCCTGATTGGACCTTATGGTCGCCATTACTGAAGCACAGCAGCTCAGTCTAAACCTTACCTCCTGGTGGACCTTGAGGTCGCCATTACTGGCCTGCAGCTCAGTCAAACCTTACCTCCTGATTGGACCTTGGAATTCGCCATTACTGAAGCACAGCAGCTCAGTCAAAACCTTACCTCTTGAATGGACGTTGTGGTTGCCATTGCCTGAATCCTGGCAGCTCAAATCAAAACATTGCACACACCTCCTGATTGGACCTTATGGTCGCCATTACTGAAGCACAGCAGCTCAGTCTAAACCTTACCTCCTGATTGGACCTTGAGGTCGCCATTGCTGAAGCACGGCAGCTCGAGTACAAACCCACTCCTGATTGGACCTTGGGTCGCCATTACTGAAGCACAACAGCTCAATCAAAACATTACCTCTGATTGGACCTTATGAATTACGCATTGCAGAAGCACAGCAGCTCAGTCCTGACCTTACCACCTGATTGGACCTTGAGGTCGCCATTACTGAATCACAGCAGCTCAATCAAAACATTACCTCCTGATTGGACCTTATGGTCGCCATTACTGAAGCACAGCAGCTCAGTCTAAACCTTACCTCCTGATTGGACCTTGAGGTCGCCATTACTGAAGCACAGCAGCTCAGTCTAAACCTTACCTCCTGATTGGACCTTGAGGTCGCCATTACTGAAGCACAGCAGCTCAGTCAAAACCTTACCTCTTGAATGGACCTTGTGGTTGCCATTACTGAATCACAGCAGCTCAATCAAAACATTACCTCCTGATTGGACCTTATGGTCGCCATTACTGAAGCACAGCAGCTCAGTCAAAACCCTACCTCCTGATTGGACCCTGTGGTCGCCATTACTGAAGCACAGCAGCTCAGTCAAAAGAAATTCTTGAATGAGTTCCTCCAGAGAATTCCCCTTCGCCTGTGAAGCTGCCTCCTAATCCTAAATCAAGAGGGAAATATTAGTAAGTTAATTTTTTCAATCATACAACTCCGTCTACGTCAAATATTTCTTACGTCGACTATCCATCATTAGCCACTTGTTACCAGGTTGTTTATACAGATGGAATCAGTGGTAACCGACATACTGAATTGAGATAACCTTTTTGGCCATTAATGGCATCTATATGTGTGTATATACAGTCATAAAAACACAGACACACACACAGACACATAGACACACACACACACATATATATATATATATATATATATATATATATATATATATATATATATATATATATATATATATATATATATGTATATATGTATATATATATATATATATATATATATATATATATATATATATATATATATATTATATATTTATTATAATAAAATGTCTTATAATGTGTATGTTTTCTGTAAAATTTTGATGTGTTTTCTCTTATATTTGTCATGTGTTGTGTGTTGAAACATCAGGTCTCAGATCTTAAAAGGGTTAGTTGACTGTGTGATAAGATACATTTCTCTGTGAGAGTCATATTTGCACAGTAGGCCAATGTTCATTCAGGTGTCAGGTGTGTGACTAGGGCATTTTTCCCTTTTTGCGAGAGAAGTCCACAAACACATAAGTTGTCAACTAAAATGTAGATGAGTGACAGGTTTAGATAAAATTTGTTTACCAGGGGGAGGGTACGCAAGATTTCTTTCCTTATCTACTTAAGCTGTCATTAAAAAGAGATATGGGATGACAGGTTTAGATAAGCTGGTTGGCCCAGAGGTCTTTTTGTGTGAACAAGTGTACATACAGGAAGTCCCCTGTCAATTTAAAAGAATGTATGCTGACAGGCCTAGATAGCTCTTTTGAACCAGGGAAAAATTCCCTTGCTTATTTTACCTTCTCCAGGGGAAAAAACCCTTGTTTATTCCCTTTTTTCCAGGGAAGATTCCCAGAGTGACCCATTTCCAAAAAAATGCCTAACTGTCAACATAGGTTTATTCTCATAGTAGAAGTCTGGGAGACTGTTCAGTCCAGACAGGGACTTTATAAAGTTTGGTTAGGTTCTGTCTCTCTCTCTCTCTCTCTCTCTCTCTCTCTCTCTCTCTCTTCAGAAGAGAGTAAAATTTGTGGTTACACTCCAGACCTATAGTTTAAGATTTAAGTTTTGGTGAAGCTGTTAGTCTTAAAGGTGACATATAAAAAGAGTGGTTTGAGCTGCAGCAAGGGATTTACTAAAGTGATATAAGCTTGTATAAGGTAAAGTGGTTTTTGCTTATTTTTACCATGGTGAAATAAGAGTGTCAGGTAGATTCTGCCTTGGTGAAGTTATTGTTGATAAATCTTTTGTGCATTTTTTGTGTGTTCTTGTGTTTGTGCATTTTTTGGTGTGTTCTTGTTTTACAATTTCAAAATTTTACCCAAACTTTTGTGTTGGTTATTTAACATACTTTAACATTGCATACTTAATTTGATTTACATTTGTTCAGATTTCCTTTCAAATCTTTAGTAATTCTTAGTAGTTTGAATTTTGCTTAGATAACGTAATTTCTTGATAAATTTAAGTTTTGTGAATTAAACTTGTTTAAGAATTAATTAAATCTTATGTTGTTTTCAAGTAATGGTAAATTTTTCAGATTGAAAATTCTAATTATAAACTTTGAAGTTAAAAATAAATTTTTGTATTTAAAAATCTTGAACACAGTGTTTCATTTTTTGACCACCAGTGAATAAGGTTGTTTGTGTGTACATAAGGCAAAGTGATAAACATGTTTTGTTCTCCTTCAGTTTACTGAAGTGAATTCAGACCAGGGAAACAATTATAGTTGTTTGATGGAGTGATGCCCTTTTTCATCTAGTATATTCTAATATCTCACACATAACTTGATAAACTTAACTTGATTTTTAAGTGATAAGCGAGTTTTATGGGATCACTGTTACCGTTAGAGTGTTCAGTCGTAATTTTATTGTTATGAGGGTTCAGGTATCTGGCTGAAGTGAGGCAAATTTTTGGGTTTTGTGACTAGTTGTGTAATTACCAGGTACTTGGTACACTTCGTGACAATATATATATATATATATATATATATATATATATATATATATATATATATATATATAAATCGTATTAGGTTTCAGTGAGACGGGATGATTTAGATTCCAGATTCTTCAATTGACAGTACAAGCTTTCAAAGACATACAGTCTATTCTCTTCTTCAGTTACCGACGCATCGCTACCAGAAGAAGACTGAATGTCTTCGAGAACATATATACATACACACACACATATATATATGTGTGTATATATATATTTATGTATATGTATATATGTTTGTGTGTGCGTTTTTTCCTCTTAGCTAATTTTGCCTATAAATTATTCTTTTATGTATTATCCAATTCAGTTAGGCAACATTCAAAATGACAACATACCTTGGGTTCCTTCTAAATGTTCTATTTGAGTTCTTTCATGTTTTTATGCATCATATTTAACAGTAGTCGAGGACATGTATCCGATAGATACATACAAAATCTATAAAGAATCTAAGAATTAAATTAACAAAATGCTCCCTTTTGGTCTACCACTTCTGGCTTTTCAATTTAAAAGACACTGTATGGAATTCTCGAACACAGAGATCAACCAATTCAGTAGATTCTACTTGATGTGGAAGATTCTTTCTGATCTGCATTCCCTAAATTCTCCAGCTGTTTTGACATTCAAAGTGCCACATGTATCACCCACAAGGCTATGGAACCTTGATATTGAAAAGTGACACATGAAATACTGCCAACAGAGTGCCAATGATGAAAGGCTACCCAGCTATATAAATGATGGAAATGAAACATGGTAATTTCTATAATTTAAGAGGAATGCAGTTCCCCTTTCTGTCTGTTCTTCATAAAAACATAAAAAAAAATATGTGAAACTTACTTGAATGAGCCCCCAAACCGTATCCTGTGGAATAGGTTTCAGAGTCATCAGCGAAGCCTCCTCTCATCCCCCTGTTTTTGCCGTTGAAATCTGAGAGAAGAAGAAGAAGAAGAAGAAGAAGAAGAAGAAGAAGAAGAAGAAGAAGAAAGAAGAAGAAGAAGAAGAAGAAGAAGAAAATAAATCGTAATCTTTGATATTAGATAAATTCATCACGTCAACACTCTAATTAATATGAGTTTTTCGACCTCGAAAAAGTTGTATTACACCGTGTTAATCATCATACGATGCCATTCATTCGTTTCACAGAGACTTTATTGATTTGCAAGAGTTTTTTCTTTTTTTAATCAAGCATCGGCGTAAACTTATTGTATCGTTAATCTGTAAGGAGACGAAATGAATGAAACTGAGCAGAAAAGGAAAGATTAAGGGCCAGTCGTTGGAAGTTTTCGCTACTGACAAGACGTTTTTATTTCTTTGAGATTAATTCATGCGCTTTAAGGTTTAAAAATGCGATAAACGTCACTCACACAAGCAATTAGACATTGAAACTATTACACAATGCCGTCACTTCTTGCACAAGAGCATGTTATTACTTAACTTCAGCAACCGGACTAATCTCGTGCAATATGAACGGAGTACCTGTTAGTAAGATATATAAAAAGTATTTGTGATAAACCAGATACCATACGATGAATTGAGCTCTTGATAAATTTAAGTTTTGTGAATTAAACTTGTTTAAGAATTAATTAAATCTTATGTTGTTTTCAAGTAATGGTAAATTTTTCAGATTGAAAATTCTAATTATAAACATTGAAGTTAAAAATAAATTTTTGTATTTAAAAATCTTGAACACAGTGTTTCATTTTATGACCACCAGTGAATAAGGTTGTTTGTGTGTGCATAAGGCAAAGTGATAAACATGTTTTGTTCTCCTTCAGTTTACTGAAGTGAATTCAGACCAGGGAAACAATTATAGTTGTTTGATGGAGTGATGTCCTTTTTCATCTAGTATATTCTAATACCCCACACATAACTTGATAAACTTAACTTGATTTTCAAGTGATAAGCAAGTTTTAAGGGATCACTGTTACCGTTAGAGTGTTCAGTTGTAATTTTGTTGTTATGAGGGTTCAGGTATGTGGCTGAAGTGAGGCAAATTTTTGGGTTTTGTGACTAGTTGTGTAATTACCAGGTACTTGGTACACTTCGTGACAATATATATATATATATATATATATATATATATATATATATATATATATTTTTTTTTTTTTTTTTTTTTTAAGTCGTATTAGGTTTCAGTGAGACGGGATGATTTAGATTCCAGATTCTTCAATTGACAGTACAAGCTTTCAAAGACATACAGTCTATTCTCTTCTTCAGTTACCGACGCATCGCTACCAGAAGAAGACTGAATGTCTTCGAGAACATATATACATACACACACATATATATATGTGTATATATATATTTATGTATATGTATATATGTTTGTGTGTGCGATTTTTCCTCTTAGCTAATTTTGCCCATAAATTATTCTGTTATGTATTATCCAATTCAGTTAGGCAACATTCAAAATGACAACATGCCTTGGGTTCCTTCTAAATGTTCTATTTGAGTTCTTTCATGTTTTTATGCATCATATTTAACAGTAGTCAAGGACATGTATCCGATAGATACATACAAAATCTATAAAGAATCTAAGAATTAAATTAACAAAATGCTCCCTTTTGGTCTACCACTTCTGGCTTTTCAATTTAAAAGACACTGTATGGAACTCTCGAACACAGAGATCAACCAATTCAGTAGATTCTACTTGATGTGGAAGATTCCTTCTGATCTATATTCCCTAAATTCTCCAGCTGTTTTGAAATTCAAAATGCCACATGTATCACCCACAAGGCTATGGAACCTTGATATTGAAAAGTGACACATGAAATACTGCCAACAGAGTGCCAATGATGAAAGGCTACCCAGCTATATAAATGATGGAAATGAAACATGGTAATTTCTATAACTTAAGAGGAATGCAGTTCCCCTTTCTGTCTGTCCTTCATAAAAACAAAAAAAAAATATGTGAAACTTACTTGAATGAGCCCCCAAACCGTATCCTGTGGAATAGGTTTCAGAGTCACCAGCGAAGCCTCCTCTCATCCCCCTGTTTTTGCCGTAGAAACCTGAGAAGAAGAAGAAGAAGAAGAAGAAGAAGAAGAAGAAGAAGAAGAAGAAGAAGAAGAAGAAGAAGAAAAAGAAGAAGAAGAAGAAGAAGAAAATAAATCGTTATCTCTGATATTAGATAAATTCATCACGTCAACATTCTAATGAATATGAGTTTTTCGACCTCGAAAAAGTTGTATTACTTCATGTTAATCATCATTCGATGCCATTCATTCGTTTCACAGAGACTTTATTGATTTGCAAGAGTTTTTTCTTTTTTTAATCAAGCATCGGCGTAAACTTATTGTATTGTTAATCTGTAAGGAGACGAAATGAATGAAACTGAGCAGAAAAGGAAAGATTAAGGGCCAGTCGTTGGAAGTTTTCGCTACTGACAAGACGTTTTTATTTCTTTGAGATTAATTCATGCGCTTTAAGGTTTAAAAATGCGATAAACGTCACTCATACAAGCAATTAGACATTGAAACTATTACATAATGCCGTCACTTCTTATACAAGAGCATTTTATTACTTAACTTCAGCAACCGGACTAATCTCGTGCAATATGAACGAAGTACCTGTTGGTAAGATATATAAATAGTATTTGTGATAACAAGATACCATGCGATGAATTGAGGTCACGGCATAACCCACGAGAATGTCAAAAACAATTATTAAAATGACTAAATCCTAAATTAGTGAAAAATCCTTTGTGGTATTAGATACGAACAGTTAAGAGCAATATGAGAGTAGCATGAAACCATTTTGCTTGAACAATGTCTTCATAATGAGTATACCAGTTTTTAACAGCTGCTTGAAGGATTAGACAACGTGGCTAAGAACCAATTGTTGCCTAGCAACGTGGGACCTACATGGAATCCGAACCACATTATAGCGAGAAATGAATTTCTATCACCAGAAATAAATTCCTCTAATTCTTCATTGCCGGTAATTCCCTGGGCTACCGAGAACGGGACCAGTCCAACGAAGAACTAATTCTTCATAAATTGTCAATACTAATTGGGGCGTTGGGACGGAAGTGAACATTCGAGGAAGCTAGAAAGCATCTTTTTTTTTTTTTTCTGCTGAGGATCATAGCACAAATCCTCTTTCACTCTAATGATTTTCTCATGTTTAGAATTACTGCCTGTTTTATAGAATTACTGCCTGTTCTCGTTAAGTTTTGATTCACCCAAAACATGACTCTCTTTAGAAATGACTGATATTTGCTCTTTCCAGCATTCCACAGGAGCTACCTTCCTCAGTGTCCCACTTCCCTCAGCTGAATCTAACGCTGTCATTTTTTGTCCTTTGCATTACCGAGAGCTCTGATCTTTCATTTGACAGCACTGTGTGCTATGACATCCTCATTTTGCATCTTAAACATTTCCAGTACCATAGATTTCTTGTTTTTTGTACTGCATTTAAGTAAATCTAAAGTTCAGAGGCTCATACCACTGAAAAAGTTGCAGAGAAATAATAAAAAATATTTGACAAATCTTCTAAATTCAAAACGGAAACAAATGAAACATCCTTTGCGCTGAAAACTCGCAACGATACAGCTAGTTATATTTGCAAATCTCGATGCAGTTATGTTAATGTACTGTGCAAGTCTCAAGTGTCTAAAATCGAAATAATTAATGTGGTAAGTTTTATAACAAATACATGATATGCTGTGAAAACGCTACACAAGATAAAAAAGACTCGATCTAAAAGCATTGAAAAACTACTGATACATGATATGAAAAGTTTTAATTTACTAACTAGAAGTCTAGAGCATCTTTGAAAAACTCAGAGGCAATTCAAAGATTCATGGGAACCTTTAGATGTCTCTGTTTGAATACTATGAAAAACTAACGATGGTGCAAAATCTAAAGGAGTCAACTAGGAAGCAATAAAATCTATCAAGTTTAATGGAATCTCAAGAGTCCTTTGTTGAAATACATTAAAAATCATAAATCCAACCTCTCAGAAAAATGTAACAGCAGTTTTTCTCGAATGAACTGAGCATTTCATCCTCCATTTTTCTTCATATAACTTCTACCAGTGTAAAGTATTTACGTGTGGAATGTTCACCTTTCACAGAAATCCTCAAAACAGGTAATCGTTTTACTGCCTGCTGTTATCAACACCTAAAGACTAACGTAGATTATACTGCCGATCTATCGTCTTAATTACACTCATCAGACCTAACAATCCCATAGACGTCTAGAAATCATGGACTTCCAAAATCTGGAATTCTCTACCTACTTTGAAATTATCAAATCATTCAATTTTCTCTTTTCCAGAGGCGAGTCTATCACCACCTGAGAGGTGAAGTCCATGAAATGTACCTCCTTGCGAGACAGAGCTGTTTTAAGTAACCTTCCTCTTCTTTGCCTATTTCGCACAAAAAAATTTGTTTCGTTGTAATTTCATTATTATTTGCATTGTTGTTTTGTTACTTACCGCTCTCTGCTCTGTGGGGAGACCTCTTCATTCGTGGACTTCCGATTATTTCAAGCACAGCTAGAACACAGAAAAGAAGAATGAAAATTCGCGTCATTGATGGTGGTAATAGATTTGATGATTACAGCAGTTGATGATAACAATAATGTGCCTCAGTTGTAGAGCAAATCGATCATTCTAAATATTAGAGTCTTTAAAAAACTGATGGATAAATTCATGCACTGAAAGCTCATCAGAAATAAACCCATTTATTTGCACGCAATTTAAGTAATGCGTGTTTTCGTGGTGCTCACCAACATTAATTTCAGTTTTTAATTCTTCAGCACTAAGTGGATACATTTAAGAAAATTAAAATTCATTAATCTCTGGCTTAGTTACTTTTACCTATGTTCATAAATTATTTTTGTGATTGAACTTGCTTCTGCTTTATTTTCATTTATTAACGCTATTCTCTCTACAAAACTACTTTTTCAACATATGAATGCAAACTTTTAAAAAGCTGATTACTTGTATTATTAGCACGTTCCGTCCTAGAATGGGCGAATACAATAAAATATGAGTTTGATACAATAGCCCTTGAAAAATCATAATTATGTAAATATTATTCTTTAAAATAAAAGGCGATGAAACTAGATCACTGTTAGATTTTATATACTTGGATAATCGTGTATTGCAGCATCTTGCACGCCGCTTGCAGCTTCAGAGACCAGGATGAATCCCATGGCGACCATCAGCATGACGGAGATCAACTTTTGGGGGAGAAACAGAAAAGTAACTAGGTTATTGTAAACTAACTCCTCCTGAGGAATGGTTTTGTTGGGGAATAGCTTTGCTTGAGAATAGTTTTGAGCAGAAGTATTTTTGGGTAAGCTAACTGCTTGAGAATAGTTTTGAGCAGAAATAGTTTTGGATAAGCTAACTGCTTGAGAATAGTTTTGAGCAGAAATAGTTTTGGATAAACTAACTGCTTGAGAATAGTTTTGAGCAGAAATAGTTTAGGGTAACAGCTTGAGAATAGTTTTGAGCAGAAAAAGTTTTGGATAAGCTAACCGCTCGAGAATAGTTTTGAGCAGAAATAGTTTTGGGTAACAACTTGAGAATAGTTGTAAGCATATAGTTTGGGTAATTAGATTTAGGTAAACTAACCACTTAAAAATGGTTGTGCGCGTAATTAGATTTTCATGATGACTGCTCAAGAATTTATGTGCATAATTAGATTTAGTTAACTAACTGCTTCAGAACAGTCATGTTCATAATGAAATTTAGGAAAGTAACTGCTGGAGAAATGGCGAAGTTGTTTTATGGGTAACTGAATTTGGATAGACAAGCTGATGGAGATACGGTATATGTTTAATTAGATTTGGGTAAATTAAATAATGGAAGAAGATATACAATCAGGTTATGGTAAACTCACTGCTTGAGAAAATGCATAAGGACAATTAGACTTGAGTAAGCTAAGATCAGGGAAAAAGATTTCGGTAAACTAAATGCTTGAGATAATGAATTAAGAGAAACTGGTATTGGTAAACAAGTAATATGAGAAGAAAATAAAACTAATTGCTGACGAGAATGATATAGGTAATTACATTCTTTAATTAGATTCTGTTAAATGATCAGCCGGCGAAACAGATTTGGTAAACTACTGTAAGAAGATATAGATTATCAACTATTGGTTCACTGCTGCCTGTAAAAAGTTATAGGGGCTAACTGCTGAAGTAGCCTAATTGGGCCAGGCTAAAGCAACTGTACGTGATAAATGGTAGTACAGGTAGTTAGATTTGGTAAACTTACAGCTATAAAGACGGTGTACTGGTAACTGGTGGATTGAACAAACTACTGGAGAAAAGTTATTTAGGTAACTAGCACTGGGTAAACTAATTACTGTAGATGAAAGGAGCAGGTATTGACATTTAAGATAAAAGAATTAAAGAATTAGAATTTAGCTAAATTAATTTCTAAAAAAGGAGATGAGGATAAATTTGGATTACTTACTGAGAATGAGGAAATATAGGTAAATGGATTATGGTCAAACTAATAGCAAAAGCTGAAGACTTTCCTGTTATGAATAATAAAGAAATGTAAGATAATATGAAAAACTTAAATAAAAAAAATGATAATTGGTAACAAAAGATAAAGATGATTAGATTAAGAGAAGTGATACGGCTGAAGGAATTAATGGGAAAAAGTTAAGTATATCTTAGTTTAACCAGACCACTGAGCTGATTAATAGCTCTCCTAGGGCTGGCCCGATGGGTTAGATTTATTTTACGTGGCTAAGAACCAACTGGTTACCTAGCAACGGGACCTACAGCTTATTGTGGAATCCGAAACACATTATGACGAGAAATTAATTTCTATCACCAGAAATAAATTCCTCTAACTCTTCATCAGCCGGCCGGGGATACGTGGCTAAGAACCAACTGGTTACCAACTGGTTACCTAGCAACGGGATCTACAGCTTATTGTGGAATCCGAACCACATTATGACGAGAAATGAATTTCTATCACCAGAAATAAATTCCTCTAATTCTTCATTGGCCAGTCGGAGAGTCGAACGCTGGGCCAACAGCGTGCTAGCCGAGAGCTCTACCCACCCCTCCAATGAAGAACTATGGAATGAATGGGAATATCGAAGAATAAATGTTATAGGTAATTGTGGACGAACATGTAACAAGAGAAATGTACCAGCAATTGAGTGTATGTCATCAGTCATCACCCCAACTCCTAACGACTCGAAGGGCCTGTGTGGAATTTTGCTACTTACGTCTTTCCAGCGCTCTTTCTTCTACAATTCCCCACTCACTTTCAGCCTCCCGTCTTATATCTCTATCTAAGAAGGTCTGGGCCTTCCTGGTGCTCGTAGGAGCTCAGCTGACACTGTTCCACGCTATTCTCCCAGGGATTGTGCGAAGGACATGTTCGCGCTATCTCCCATTCCCTCTCATCATCGTGTCATCTACATAAGGAACTTCCGATGTTTCGCATATGGTGTCCTTTCTCACTCTATCGGTTCTTCATTGGAGGGGTGGGTAGAGCTCTCGGTTAGCACGCTGTTGGCCCAGCGTTCGACTCTCCGACCGGCCAATGAAGAATTAGAGGAATTTATTTCTGGTGATAGAAATTCATTTTTCATCATAAGGTGGTTCGGATTCCACAATAAGCTGTAGGTCCCGTTGCTAGGTAACCAGTTGGTTCTTAGTCACGTAAAATAAGTCTAATCCTTCGGGCCAGCCCTAGGAGAGCTATTAATCAGCTCAGTGGTCTGGTTAAACTAAGATATACTTAATTTAATCTTCTCACTCTATCTTGCCATCTGATTCCTAAAATTCTTGAGGCTTGATTCTCAGATAGACAAAGTTCTTTAAAATATAGTTTCATTGTCATCCATGTCTCTAGAGCAATATAAAACGCACTAGATTAATTATAACCTGACTTTTGGATGCAGTTTCAATCTATTTGATTCCGAAATCTTATTCGGTCTGCTCATTATTTCATTAATTTCTTTTGTCTCTCGTCAAATTCCAACTCAGGATATCCCGAATAAGCAAAAGCAAAATCTTTTCTTCACATCATATGAAAGACAAAACTGACAAGAATAAATAAGCTAGTTCTTTAATGAAGAATTAGCATCGAGACATCAAATGAATAAAATGATGAAACTCAATTGTTAATGAAATGATCAGAATAGCGATATCTGCGCCCTTGTCGACAAAACTCACGAGTTGATAAAATTATCACGTGCCCCTTTTGCAAAAAATTCTTCAGTTATTTCGCTTTAGAGTTCATGACCATAATTTTTTATTCAGCAAAAATGAAAAGGAAAATACTTTCAAAGCCTGGCGTACTGACCATAAACTGTGGGTACAATTATTATTATTATTATTATTATTATTATTATTATTATTATTATTATTATTATTATTATTATTATTATTATTATTATTATTATTACATGTTATTTGCACTTTTAATTACACTATGTCGAGTACATTAAATACACTTATATATAACCTGTTTAAGTTCGACTGTACTCAAAAGATCAATAAATTCAAACGCGATTAGCGTGAGGTGAGTGTTACAAACCCAAAAAATATATATGATTAAACATTATTATTATTATTATTATTTATTATTATTATTATTATTATTATTATTATTATTATTATTATTATTATTATTATTATTATTATTATTCAAAGTTAAACACGTTTTAGATGGAAAAAGAATGAAAACTATTTTTCCCAGAATACAGTAGAATATACTTTTGTACAGAAACTAAAATAGAATGGAAAATACCTAATAATAAAGATATATAAATATACTGATAATTGTCTACAAGCAGAACTATAATTTTATGTATTAGTTTTTTTTACTCTTGGTGCTTTGCATCAATATTGCACAACTTTTTATCATACTGGATCATTTTTTGCACTAGAAACAGCAATAATTCATTAAAAAATGACGTTAATTGATAGTGATTTGAGCTGATATATTATTCGTTATGGAATCCTTTTCTGAGTTGCCATTTCAGAAAACATTAAACCAGAAATAACCCTTAATACAATATCGAGTCTAAGTAACGCTATTGATTTAGTGACAGATCCTTTGTGGTTAGTTACCAGGAAGCGAAGTTCCTGAGAGTTTTATTTAGTAGCTGCAACTGTAATAACTTTCATTAACAGTGATTGCAATAAGAACAGACAATGTACAGAATTCGATCATAAACTTAATTAAAAAAAAACGTAATTTTATTACAATTAGTTCTAGGTGTACATCTTTTTAATTTGAAATATTTTACGCACGTAAATTTCTGCATTCTAATGTTCTAAATTTCACAAATAAACACAGAAAAAGTATTGATATCATTCTCACATGAACTATCAGTTTTTAATTTCCATACAGAAGTATTTTTCCTCGAGGCAGATTGTAAAAAATGGCAGATTTTTAAGGACTAAATGAAATTTACAATCTGAATGAAACTGACTATCGCTTAATAAGCTTCAAGAACGTTCCCGTACTCCTATCTGTCATCTATCCGAACCTAAGTTTTCAGAATAAGAGGGGACACTAAGAGATATGAAACCTTCGGCAAAATTGCCATTATTCTACTTTATTTTTTACAGAAAATGAGTGAAAGGAAAACAGACCTACTTCGGTTTGAGATATTTCAAAATTGAGCTTTAATACTAAAGAACGCTATCGTTGCTGCTAATAATTGTGCACAAAATATATAATGAACTTATTTTACAAGATTATATCATTCCATCACATGGCGAATGGTCGAGCCACATAGACTAAAAAGAGAGCAAAATTAAGCATTAATTCTGATTCTTTCGATACAAGTAATACATACACACACACACACACACACACACACATATATATATATATATATATATATATATATATATATATATATATATATATATATATATATATATATATATATATATATTATATATATATATATATATACATATATATATATATATATATAAATTTGAACTACAGACAACAATATATATATATATATATATATATATATATATATATATATATATATATTTTGAACTACAGACAACAATAGTTTTCATAAGATACATAATGATGCTGCCCTATTGCCCGTCATTGTTATTCATATAATGAGAATATGCCCTTGACTGAATGTTGCGTCATATTGATTTCACTGTCGTTCGTGTTGAGGTTTTGCGCGCATATTTTTAAAAGATGGTCAAATCAGTGTTCTGTTTCGACTAAAAATGCAAGCATGTTCATCATCCATATAGAATTTAAGTTACATATTTATACATATATATACATACATATATATATATATATATATATATATATATATATATATATATATATATATATATATATATATATATATATATATATATGCAGTACACACACACACACGCTTATATAAATTTATATATTTACATATATATGACACACAAGAATTTCCTGATATGAAAGTCAGTACCTTATTCTTAATGTTTCCTTTAAATGAGATATCTCGACGCGATCAGATGAATACGTATACGTAAACAAATTATAAACAAGAGAGTTGATCAATGCCTCAAAATAGCTGACGGTATTACTTTACTTTTCAATGGAAGACGTCTTCTTGTTATGGAATATTCAGAGCGCCAACAACCAATGCTGTTGCGATGTGAGTGTATTGTCAGACATCAATCAGCCTCCCAATCAATAAATCAATCGCCTTAGATGAAAGCTCTATGGAGGCTAAGACAGCGTTTCACCAAATGCAAAACCTTTTCAGGCAGAAGCGTAGAATAAGACCAGTCTGGTTTTAGTGCTTTCGTATAGCTAAAATTAGGTCGAGAACGGCACTCACAAAAGTGAATACCCACTTTCACAGATGCCCATTATATTGTGTATCTTACCTTGAAGAAGGAAGCCATTATTCGCAGTGACCTCTGTTGCTAATCTCGCTCTCCAGATCTCAAGAATGACGGTTCCTTTTTCGGGTCTTGTAGACCGGATGCATAATATATATCCGCTCTCGAGTATTGCCGCATTGGCAACTTCACCCGTTGACGGGAGAATCACGAGCGATTTGGCACAACACCCAAATAAAATTGATGATCTTTACACGACAGGGACGAGCAATCATTTACTTCCGTAAAAAATCGCGGCATTTCCATAAAGGAGAACAAAAGGAAGATAAAGGTTGACATTTCAGTCTTGTGTTGTTCCGTCTGCTGCTGCTGTGAGCAAGATGGCTGTTCCCTAATCAATTATGCTGTTTCGCTTTTTCTAGCAATGAATTATGCGGTGCTGAAATTTGTTTGCGCTTTTCCGTGTCTTCACATAAACTGACGCGTGTAATGTTATAGTTGCCAAGTGCAAAAGGGAAATATTCATGTCTGTAGCTATTTTGGTGAACACGTTTACACATATACATACAGTACACCAACATACACACATATACATGCATATATACATATGCACACATATATGTATATAATATATATATATACATATATACATATGTATATATGCACATACATACATACATATGTATATATACACATACATACATACATACATACATACATACATACATACATACATACATATATATATATATATATATATATATATATATATATATATATATATATATATAATAACGGAACGGCCGCTGACATTTTCCTACTTCCACTACTGATAATTATTTGCTATTTACAACTACACAGAAGGCTAATCAGTAATCCTTAGAACCCCGTCCTCCTCAGATATAGTGTACCATTCCCTCTGAATTCTTATTTTTCTGAATATTGATACCCTGCCTTTGTAATAGTTCTTCAGTTCCAGTTACTTAGCATCCCCCAGACCCTCAGCTTTCCCCTCCCTCCCAACGTTACTAAACTATACATTTTTCTTCGTGGAACTATTATTCTCCCTTATCGCCACATGAATGGACCTCCTCAAACGCTAATCCATTCTTTCACCTTTGGTAATTTTTTTGCCACCTGAACGCACCCACATTTTTCATCCTTTAATTATTATTACTAAACATAGCCTCAACAAATATTTCACCTCAGTAACTTCAAACTTTCTTCTGTAATTTTCACTGAACATGTAAACTTCTCTTCCATAAAGGAGAACTGACTAATTAGGCTCTTTATACTTATACACATATGCCCCCTGGTTTCCATAGAGATTCCAAGTCCCTTCTTAATATCCTGCATATACAACGATAGTTTCCTTGTTACGCCTATTCTTTGATGCACCACTTTCCTGATCCTTCCACCATTCGTTATATTTCCTGACAAATGCCTGTGTTGGTTAACAACTTCCCTTCTTCAACCATCCATTCTGATATTCATCGTTCATTCTACCTGGTTTCCATTCACCCTAATAACCATACTCTTCCACACATTTACTTTCAAATGTCTACACTAGCAAAACACTTTTAAACTCTGTCTCTGGTTTCTGTACTGCCTATGCAAACATCAGCCATCTCTCACTGCATCCATGACCCTTTCTTTCCACATCTTTAACTGACATCTTGCATTACTCCGTTTTGAATGATGCCACACAGCCTTGGTGACACAACATATCCTACTTTCAGATTCATTTTGACAGCGATCTAGCCAAGGATCCATCTACGTATTCGAACGAAAACTTCACTCCCATCTTCAGGACTTTTAATCGCTCTCAGTGACTTATCGCCTATGCCATGTACACTGAAAATACTCCTTGTTACCTTGCTACATAATTTCTATCATAAGCTTTCTCATGTAGGCCAACTACAGAATTACTTTATACTTTCAAACTTCTCAGACTAATGATTCATAAGTAACACTAGATCCCCACACCTTCCTTCTTGTCTACTCCCACACTGCTCCTCACCTATTCACCTTCTGTCGTGTGCCGTGCCTTTTTAATGAAAATCCAGACACGGATGAAGATAGGGCGAGATAAGAGGCGATTCGCATGTTAAGTAAAGCAAGGAAGGTAACTGACTGTTGGAAAAAGATCTGAAAGAGAAGAAAAGGTTCTCAGGAGATCAAAGTTATGAAGGGTAAGCGTGGTTGTTAAATGTAACTGAAAGTAAACTGTTGACGCTGATGAAATGGATAAATGAATTGCCTAGAGTGGATTAAGAAAGATTGAAATTTAAAGGCTTGGAGTTAAGGAAAAGTTGTGGAGTAAGAGGGATGAAGAGGTTAAGATATGCGGATTTATGAAGGTGTTAACAATAAAAGATGGATCTGATTACCTGAAGATAGCTTGGTCATCAGGAGAGATTGGAAAATGTTGATGAAAGAATTTATAATAAAGATGAGTCAGGAATAATGGGAAAAAAGCGTGAAAAGAAATTGCATAGGTAGTGTTGAATAATAAATGGCATTTGTACGGAAGGGCCATACTATCCAGGACGACATAAGATAGAATGGCAAGGCATTGTGTGTGTGTGTGTGTGTGTGTGTATGGGGGTGGTTGTTAAATACACTGCTAATGAGCTCTCTGCAAATGCATACAAATGTATATAAAGGGGCTAAGGTTGTGGAAGTTTTCTGCGCAAAGGGTTTAAAGATTTCTCTGATAACACCAAATAGTTCACAAAAAGTTTTCCATAATTTAGTTCTTAAGCAAAAAAAAAAAAAAATATCTGTCTTCAAACAAATCGAACAAAATAGGTAACTCAACTTGATGATGACTCTTCAGAATACTGAGATAGCAAGGCTGAATTATTTCTCGTTTAATTAATGTATCTGAAAGTGCAACAATTAAAGAATAAACGGCATTGAGAGAAATACTTTTTGCTCTTATAACGTTTCATAGAATGAGACAGAGAGTGGAGTATATACAATGGACATTATACTAATAGTTCTATGGAGTGAAATTTATTAGATTATATATATATATATATATATATATATATATATATATATAATAATTTAGTTCTTAAAACACTATTTAAACGTTGAGAAATATATTTCGGGTCTCTCAAACAAATCGAAACAATGGTATATATACAAAAAAGGGTGCTTAGGCCTGATGTTAAGTGGAGGTGGCGTTTCTTGAAGGAGGAGGGATTGGTAACGATGGATCTGGCGGTCGCGTTTCTTGGGTCATCTTCTTCAAAAGGGTGCGAGGAAAGGTGTTCCGATTTCCAATGTCCTGAGGTTCATATTGTTGGTTTGATTGATGATAGAGCATCTTTCTTTTTGACGGACAGCTACTCTTGAAAACCAATCCAGTTAATGACATGCCCTGTATTTCAGGACGAATAGCGTCTGATCTTTTGTCCTGTTATTCTTTGCAAGCGATTTGTCTGAATTAATGTCATGACAAAAAATTAAACCGGCTTCTTCCCTTTTTGTTATTTAACAACGAGCGAACATGGATTTGGGATAATGGAAAATGAAAGGATTATCAGAACTGAGTTGCTTGGTGGCCTTTTGGATGTTTTCATCGTATGGAAGCTTTATTTTGTTGTTGAAATCTATTTGTCTGTTGTGAGTGGGAATTGTAGTATATTTTATTTGCTTTATTAATAGCCCTCTCGATAATGTGTGGTGGATAGAGCAGTTGCGTTAGGTGTTGGCGGATTGTTAAATTCTTGATCCAGGTACTCATTTGAACATATCCTAAGTCCTTGTTGCACCCTTTTAGCTTAAGAAATGAATGTAGGAGACCGAAGGTGGTTTTCTATATACTGTAAATAACCTGTTCTGTTTTCTTATGATCAGTACATGAACGGCAGTCCTTTTCCCATTCTGTTTTAAATTTTATGGTCGGAACTAGCGGGCTATTAATAAAGCAAATAAAATATAGAGGTCCCACTCACAACAGACAAATAGATTTCAACAACAAAATAAAGTGATGAAAACATCCAAAAGGCCACCGAGCAACTCAGTTTGATAATCCTTTCATTTTCCATTATCCCAAATCCATCGGGAGTTCGCTCGTTAACGTATACTTAAATAACAAAAGGGAAGAAGCCGGAGTTTACAAGATACCGTGTAGTAATTGTCATGACATTTATGTAGAGACAGGTAGATCGCTCTCGCAAAGAATAACAGAGCACAAAAGATCAGTACGTTAGAGAGTTCGGGAATTTTTACATATTAGTATGTCATTAAAGTGGGGCGGGTTGGTTTTCAAGAGTAGCTGTCCGTACAAAAGAAAGATGCGAATCTTATCATCAATCAAACCAACAATATGAACCTGTCTGGAGGACATTGGAAATCGGACGCCATTGACAATTTTAATCCTCGCACCTTTTTGAAGAAGATGACCCAAGAAACGCGACCGCCAGATCCATCGCCAAACGGAGCTATGAGGCCAAAAACCACTAGGGAATTTGGTCAATATCCTTAATATATAAGGCCACACCTTCATGTTTTTGTATATATACCATTGTAACTTTCCACCTGTCCATATTCTACCAGTGAACAGGGGCACAGAAACAAGTGCCCGAAATATATGGTTTGTTTAAATAGTGTTTTATGGGCCTTCTTATTTTCATATTACACTGTAGTATTACAGGAAAAGACATTCATATATATATATATATATATATATATATATATATATATATATATATATAATGTGTGTGTGGATGTGTATAGGCTATATATGAATGTATGTATATAATATATATAATCATATATATATATATATATATATATATATATATATATATATATATATATATATATATATAGAGAGAGAGAGAGAGAGAGAGAGAGAGAGAGAGAGAGAGAGAGAGAGAGAGAGAGAGAGTTCTTTATTTCATATCTAAAGTATTTAGGCAAAACATTACAAAATTAATAATAAAAAAAATATCGTTTATAAATACAAGTACAGTAAATTAGCTATATACAAAGCCGGATATCCTCATTTACTTCTCAGAATTTTAAATTAGATAAATTCCTTCGATAACAGCATCCTTATAATTACATAGTAAGGAATCTGTATCATCAAATGTTTCTCTTACAATATCATAAAATTTCTGTCTGCAAATCGAAGGTGTGTGAGAAAGCATAAAATATTTTGAGTGAAATCATATCGGCCTCTTAACAACCGCAATGCAGACAAAACCTTACATTTATTTATGAAAGGCTGCCATGTTAAAATCTTGGACACTTGACAACCATTTTGATTGCTTTCATATGAAAGATTTAAACATTTATGGACAGCCTCGTGGTAACCCTCATCAAAAATTCTGTGGCAAAATTTTTAAAATAAATTAGTTTTACATTTTTGTGTAAACATTAGATTTTCGTCTCATAATATTTCTTTCAGCAAGAAATTTACTTCTTGTGATGTTTTTTAGTATTACCATTCAAATTACGCGTTATCATGTATCCCAAATATTTACATTATTTTACTTGTCCAACTTGATGAAAACTAACCATGAATGGATTGGCATTTTCGCTCTCATTCATATTATCATTCAAACTTATGCATTTGGTGTTTATGGGGTTAAATTCAAGTTAGTATTAAGAGCTTCCTTATAAGAAGTATCTATTCATTTTGCAGACCATTAGCTGACAGGGGACAACAGTGCAATATGTGATATTTGAACTTAAAATCCCTAAGTGACAAACACCCTTCATCTCGGACGTACTTTCCAAGAATGCATCAATGTATATTAAAAAACAACAGAGTCTATAATATTCTTCAAATTTTTTATCACACAAAATGTAAATCAAACACGCATAAACAGCCGGAACCCCGTATTCGAATAATTTGCACTTAGAGAGTTCAGCTCAGCCCAGTTCATCTTTATTTCATATCTAAGAGACAGGTAAGAAAAAATTACGGTGATATAAACTACTCTCAAGTCGGAATATATGCAAATTTACATAAAACAGTCACGATTAATTAACCTGGCACATATATCTTCATAATGAATAAAACAAACAAACAAACAAACAAACAAACAGGATATCACATAAGACTTTCATAATATTCCCGTTATCCTAACTTTCTGAAATTTACAATCACCATTTTAGATACAATGTCAGAGGGATACATGTAAAAGCCTTAGCAGGCAACATTGATAATGGCATAGTTAAAAACATAACTATAATTGAACTAACTACATACATGATGAAATTCCCTCATCTGCTTTTCATAGATAGATAGATAGATAGATAGATAGATAGATCTATATGTATTATCAGCGACATCATTCACGAAGTAATGATGTTCCGAGTAGCGGTGGAAACAAGCTTGTCCTCAAAAACTCCTCGAAGCGAACTCTCCCCAAATTGATAGTATTATGGCTACCGTAGTAACAAGCTCATCGACCTCCATCACAAGTCACTGGTACCATAGTCAAATTGAATGAAAAAACTAGAGAAACATTCTACTCATTATAAAGGAACTGAAGGCCATCTGCCAAGAACCAGAAATGTTGTATAAATAAAGATTAAAATAAATACAGAACGTGCAGACCTCTAGGTAAATAAGTAATGTCTTAGGTTTTACCGTTGAAATATTCAAAAAAGCTCCCTTTCATCAACCTTGGGAGATGACCTTTTACACAATACATTCTCAGTACTGTCCATATATCAGTTGTATCTAGGACTATAAAACCGTATATGGATTTTTTCCCTCTCTTCTCTTACTTGTCACACAACTATTTCAAAGTGTGCAATTGATCTACACGCATTTTTCCTAGCTTGAATCCGTTATGTGTCCTGTTTTCTCAAGCAAAACCTTACCACATACTTGTTTAGTTATGGCAAAGAGCTTTATGTTCCTAAGATTCACACTGTGTGTTATGCGTCAGTCACCTATTTCACGAATTAAAAGCTATTTCTCTAAGACAATCCTTAGATCCTTTTTCTCATCCAAACGTGACTCGCACGCCTTTGTCGGTAACTCAGTTACGCTCACACCTTCACAAAGCCATTTGTCTTTTGTACCGTTATATCCTGAACAGATACTCTAAAGCAACAGGTGAAAATTAAGAGATAGCGAAACAAAAAGATAAAATAATATCATAATAATATTCTGACCAACATAAAAAGACATTATAGAGAAGTAATACCATTTTGACCATCATAAAAAGACAATAGGTATAAGTAAATGAAAGACAAGTTATTCCTCAACGCCAGAAACACCTACCACCCCTGACCCCTCCAGCCGACCTCCCTTCCCTTTCAACTCGGCTGACGGAAAGTAACGAGTGATAATAACCCTAATGAGGAGAGGGGTCGCCATAATGCCGTCTCAGCGGGGCATGAATTGCCTTGCAGGAACCCCCGTCTACATTCGCTATTAGTTTGGGGCAGGTGTCCTGGGGATCCCTGCCCCCCAGAATGCCTCAGGTTTCCCAGGGACGCCACTTTAAAGGATGCCACCGCAGGAATTATCCCTTAAAATAATTAGGTTGTTTATCATCGTCATTATCAGTTATCGGTTTGGAGTAATGAAGCGTTTCTTCTCGGCTGTGTTCCCAGTGCTTATTAGCTTTAATAATTCATTCAGTCGTTCGTCAGCGCCGAGGGACGGTGAAGTCTTTCTCGCGTTATTGGCTTATTCTTCTCCCTTCTGAAAACTCTCGTGGAGATTAATTCTAACGACAGACCTGTGCCCTTTGCATTGTCTTCTAAGGGAAGGAAACAACATGAAATAAAATAAAACAAAAAAGATATTTTTTTAAGATTACTAATTTGTATCGTAGTAGGCGAACCCTCGCATATGAAATGAGAATTTCATTAAAGTTGATTATGTTTTGCATGTAATTACTAACGTATATCATCAGCCTTTTGATGTCATGTGATATTCTTATTTTTGTAATTCTGTTTATTATTTATGATATTTGTAACTTTTTTTATAATCTGATTTTTGCCCTTCTATAATTTGGAGAACTTCAAATGTGGACTCTTCGAAATTAGCAACACAAGTGGACCACAGTATGGAAATGAAAGTTCAAAAGTGCCCTTTACTACAGGCCGACTTTTTCCTCTGCTAGATGGATAAATAACCAAAAGGTTTCTTCTATTATATATATATATATATATATGTGTGTATATATATATATATATGTATACATATGTGTGTGTGTTACATACACACACAATACATATACATATTATATATATATATAATATACCAACCTGGCGCTACTCAGGAAAACTCTGAATGACAGTTTACGTTTAGGTGGAGGGAAAAGGGAAAGGTGAGGGGGAGGGAGAGGGACGAGGGAAGGGGGAGGGAAAGATGTAGGAAAGGGAGAAGAGAGAGGGGGAGGGGTTTGTGTTGATGGTCCGACTGACAGTTCTACTTTTTTTATGCGAACGTTCACCCTTTGAACAGTCAGTGAACAGACAGGAATTACTGTTCTGTTTGTCCCTTTTATCCAGGTTTTACTGTGGTGACTGTCCCTTTATGGAGAGGTATTCCTGTGATGTCTTACACCTTTAACCAGGTATTACTGAGCAATCTGTCCCTTTTATCCAGGTATTATTGTGGTAACTGTCCCTTTTATCCAGGTATTACTATTCTGTCTGTCCCCTTTAATCAGGTATTACTGTACTGTCTGTCCCTTTTATCCAGAAATTACTGTTGTGACTGTCCCTTTTATCCAGATATTGCTGTGGTGACTGTTCCTTTTATCCAGATGTTACTGTGTTGTCTGTTCCTTTTATCCATGTATTACTGTGGTGATTGTCCCTTTTATCTTGTTTGTAGTTAGTTTGATTATAGTTGTTTCTTATTATGCCATTATTGATGTTCCCTGTCAAGGCTTTTACGTTTCCTTCTGAAATTGTATCTAAAATGGTGAACGAAAATTTTAGAAAGTTAGAATGTGGGATGTTATGAAAGTCTTATGTGATATCCTATCTGTTTGTTTGTTTGTTTTTATGCATTGTGAAGAGATATGTGCCAGGTTAATTAATCATGACTGTTTTATGTAAATATGCATATATTCCGACTTGGGAGTAGTTTATATCACCGCAATTCTTCTCTACCTATGTCTCTTAGATATGAAATAAACATGATCTGAACTGAACTAAACTAAGTGCTATATTATTCGAATACCGGGTTCAGGCTGTTTATCTGAGTTTGATTTACATTTGGTGTGATAAAAAATGGGAAAGAACATTATCAACTCTGTTTTGTTTTCAATATACATTGATGCGTTCTGGAGAAGTACGTCTGAGATGAAGGGTGTTTGTCACTGACGAATTTTAAGTTCAAATATCTCATACTCTAACGATATTGCCTTGTTGTCCCCGCTCAGCTTCCTGTCTGCAAAATGAATATATACATATATATTATAAGGAAAGTTTTTAACTAGAATTTAGTCCCATAAACACCAAATGCATGAGTTTGAATAATAATACGAATGAGAGCGAAAATGCCAAGCCTTTCATGGTTAGCAGTTATCAAGTTGGACAGGTAAAATCACTTAAGTATTTGGGATGCAAGATAACACGTAATTTGAACAGTAATAATAAAAAAAAAAAAACAGCACAAGAAGTAAATTTCATGCTGAAAGAAACGTGATGTTACGAAAATCTAATTTTTACACAAAAATGTAAGACTAATTTTATTTTAAATATTTGCTCACAGAAATTTTGATGTGGGTTACCATGAGGGAGTCAATAAATGTTTAAACCTTTCATATGAAAGCAATCATTATGGTTGCCAAGTGTCCAAGATATCAACATGGCAGCGTTTTATAAACAAGTGTAAGGTTTTGTCTGCATCGCGGTCGTTAAGTGGCCGATGTGATTTCACTCTAAAATATTTTATGCTTCCTCACATACCTTCGATTTTCAGACAGAAAGTTTATGATATTGTAAGAGAAACATATAATGATACAGATTCCTTACTATTAAATGATAATGTTGCTGTTACCGAGGGAATTTTTCTAATTTAAAATTCTGAAAAGTAAAGAAAATCCGGTCTTGTATATAGCTGATTTACTTGTATTTATGAATCATATTTTTCCACTATCAATATTGCCCGTCAAGACATTTATGTGATTTAATCTGAAATTTCATTGTCACGAAATAATGATAATTGGCAATATGAAGTGGCTACGAGCGTTAGAAAGATAATGTGACTCGGATTTAACGAAGTTATATGTAATATATATTTTCTTAATATGTAATATAAAGATATAGGCGCTAGTTTAACTAATCTTGGAGGTTTTTGGTCAGCAAGTACATATTTTGATGTCAGTGTCTCCCCCTTCACAGTTATGTTTTGCCTATTTGGTGTTATCACAGAAATCTTTAAATTCTAAATCAATGATGACCCCTTGCGCAGAAAACTTCCATAACATTAGCCCCTTTATATACATTTATATACATTTGCAGAGAGCTCATTAGCAGTGTATTCAACAATCCCCCCCCTCACACACAATGCACTCTTCTGCCTATGTCCTCTTAGAGCTCTTCGTGCAAATGCCATTTATTAATCAAAACACTATCTATGCAATTTCTTTTCATGCCTTTTTTAATTTTCTAAAAAGAAAAATATTGTGCCGACTTCATCAGTCCGTCCGCGTTTTTTCTGTTTGCAATTTTTCCTGTCCGCACTTTTTCTGTCCGTCCTTAGATCTTAATAATTACTGAGGCTAGAGGGCTGCAAATTGGTATGTTGATCATCCACCCTCCAATCATCAAACACACCAAATTGCATCCCTCTGGCCTCAGTAGTTTTTATTTGATTTAAGGTTAAAGTTAGCCATAATCGTGCGTTTGGCAACGATATAGGCCAGGCCATAACCGGGCCGTGGTTAAAGTTTCATGGGCCGCGGCTCATACAGCATTGTACCGAGACCACCGAAAGATAGATCTATTTTTGGTGGCCTTGATCATATAAAAAGTAATTCTGTAGTTGGCCCACACGAGAAAGTTTATGATAGAAATAATAGCAAGGCAACAAGGAGTGTGTTAAGGATATATGATATAGACGATAAATCACTGAGAGCGATTAAAAGTTTTGAAGATGGGAGTGAAACTTTTGTTCGAATACGTAGATGGATCCTTGGCTGGATCGGTGTCAAAATGAATCTAAAAGTAGGATGTGTTGTGTCACTAAGGCTATTTGGCATCATTCAGAACGGAGTGATGCAAGATGTCAGTTGAAGATGTGGACAAGAAAAGGGGTCATGGATGCAGTGAGGGATGGCTGATATTTGCATAAGCAGTACAGAACCCAGAGAAAGAGTTTAAAAGTGTTTTGCTGTAGACATTTAAAAGTAAATGTGTGGAAGAGTATGGTTATTAGGGTGAATGGAAACCAGGTAGAATGAGCGATGAATGTCGGAATGGATGGTTGAAGAAGGGAATCTGTTAATTAACATAGGCATTTGCCAGGAAATATAACGAATGGTGGATGAATCAGAGAAGTGGTGCATCAAAGAATAGGCGTAACAAGGTAACTCTCGTTGTATATGCAGCATATTAAGAAGGGACTTGGAACTTCTATGGAAACCAGGGGGCATATGTGTATTCTGTATGTACAAAGAACCTAGTCAGTCAGTTCTCCTTTATGGAAGGGAAGTTTACATGTTCAGTGAGAATTATAGCAGGAAATTTAAAGCCATGGAGGTGAAATATTTGTTGAGGCTATGTTTAGTAAGAATAATTGAAAGGATGAGGGATGTGGGTACGTACAGGTGGAAAAAAATTACCATAGGTGAAAGAATGGATCAATGCTTGAGGAGGTCCATTTTTATGGCGAAAAAGGAGGATAACTAGTTGGCAGAAAAAAAAGTTTATAGTTTAGTAATGTTGGGAGGGAAGGGAAAGCGGAGGATCTGGGGGATGCTAGGTAACTGGAACTGAAGAACCATTACAAAGAAAAGGTATCAGTATTTAGAAAAATAACAATTCCAAGGGAATGGAGCACTATATCTGAGGAGAACAGGGTTCTACGCATTCCTGAAGAGCCTTCTGTGTAGTTATGAAATAGTAGATAATTATCAGTAGTGGAAGCAGAAAAATGTCAGTGGCTGTATTTATATATATATATATATATATATATATATATATATATATATATATATATATATATATATATATATATATATATATATATATATATATAAATATATATATATATATATATATATATATTTATATATATATATATATATATATATTTTATATATATATATATATACATATATATATTTATATATATATATAATATATATATATGTATATATATGTGTGTGTGTTTGTTTGTATTTATGTTTATGTGTGCATGTCGGTGTATGCGTATGCGTAAATGTGTTCACCAAAATAGCTACAGACATGAATATTTCCCTTTTGCACTTGGCAACTATAACATTACACGCGTCAGTTTGTGTGAAGACACGGAAAAGCGCAAACAAATTTCAGCACCGCATAATTCATTGCTAGAAAAAGCGAAACAGCATAATTGATTAGGGAACAGCCATCTTGCTCACAGCAGCCTCAGACGGAACAACACAAGAATGAAATGCCAACCTTTATCCTCCGTTTGTTCTCCTTTATGGAAATGCTGCGATTTTTGCGGAAATAAATGATTGCTCGTCCCTGTCGTGTAAACATCATCAATTTTAATTGGATGTTGTGCCAAATCGCTCGTGATTCTCCCGTCAGCGGGTGAAGGAGTTGCCAATGCGGCAATATTCGAGAACGGATATATATTATGCATCCGGTTCAAGATCCGACAAAGGAATCGTCATTCTTGAGATCTGGAGAGCGAGATTAGCAACAGAGGTCACTGCGAATAATGGCTTCCTTCTTCAAGGTAAGATACACAATATAATGGGCATCTGTGAAAGTGAGTGTTCACCTTTGTGAGTGCCGTTCTCGAACGATTTTTAGCTACACGAAAGTTCTAAAGCAAGAATGGTCTTATTCTACGCTTCTGCCTGAAAGGTTTTGCATTTGGTGAAACGCTG
>NC_089795.1:26992767-27007767 GCF_040412425.1 Macrobrachium rosenbergii
TGTCTTGCAAGGAGGTACATTTCATGGACTTCACCTCTCAGGTGGTGATAGACTCGCCTCTGGAAAAGAGCAAATTGAATGATTTGATAACCTCAAAGTAGGTAGAGAATTCCAGATTTTGGAAGTCCATGATTTCTAGACATCTATGGGATTGTTAGGTCTGACGAGTGTAGTTAAGACGATAGATCGGCAGTATAATCTATATTAGTCTTTCGGTGTTGATAACAGCAGGCAGTAAAACGATTACCTGTTTTGAGGATTTTTGTGAAAGGTGAACATTCCACACGTAAATACTTTACACTGGTAGAAGTTATAAGAAGAAAAATGGAGGATGAAATGCTCAGTCCATTCGAGAAAAAATGCAGTTACACTTTTCTCAGAGGTTAGATTTATGATTTTTAATGTATTCCAACAGAGGACTCTTGAGATTCCATTAAACTTGATAGATTTTATTGCTTCCTAGTTGACTCCTGCAGATTTTGCATCATCGTTAGTTTTTCATTGTATTCAAACAGGGACATCTAAAGGCTCCCATGAACCTTTGAATTGCCTTTGAGGTTTTCAAAGACGCTCTAGACTTCTAGTTGGTAAACTAAAACTTTTCATATCTTGTATCAGTAGTTTTTCAATGCTTTTAGATGAGTCTTTCGTGTCTTTTGTAGCGTTTTCACAGCATATCATTTATTTGTCATAAGACTTACCACATTAATTATTTCGATTTTAGACACTTGAGACTTGCACAGTACATTAACATAACTGCATCAAGATTTACAAATATAACTAGCTGTATCGTTGCGAGTTTTCAGCGCAAAGGATGTTTCATTTGTTTCCGTTTTGAATTTAGAAGAGTTGTCAAATATTTTTTATTATTTCTCTGCAACTTTTTCAGTGGTATGAGCCTCTAAACTTTAGATTTACTTAAATGCAGTACAAAAAACAAGAAATCTATGGTACTGGAAATGTTTAAGATGCAAAAGGAGGATGTCATAGCACACACAGTGCTGTCAAATGAAAGATCAGAGCTCTCGGTAATGCAAAGGACAAAAAATGACAGCGTTAGATTCAGCTAAGGGAAGTGGGACAATGAGGAAGGTAGCTCCTGTGGAATGCTGGAAAGAGCAAATGTCAGTCATTTCTAAAGCGAGTCGTGTTTTGGGTGAATCAAAACTTAACGAGAACAGGCAGTAATTCTATAAAACAGGCAGTAATTCTAAACATGGGAAAATCATTAGAGTGAAAGAGGATTTGTGCTATGATCCCTCGGCAGAAAAAAAAAATAAAAGATACTTTCTAGCAGACTTCCTCGAATGTTCATGAGAAGAACCCCTCTCTACGTCCCAACGCCCCAAGGATTAGCATTGACAATTTATGAAGACATTGTTCAAGCAAAATGGTTTGTCACTCTCATGCTCTTAACTGATCGTATCTGATATCACAACGGATTTTTCACTAATTTAGCATTTAGTCGTTTTAATAATTGTCTTCGACATTCTCATGGGTTATGCCGTGACCTCAGTTCATCGCATGTTATCTGGTTCATCACAAATACTATTTACTATATCTTACCAACAGGTACTTCGTTCATATTGCACGAGATTATTCTGGTTGCTGAAATTACGTAATAGCATGCTCTTGTACAAGAAGTGACGGCATTATGTAATAGCTTTAATGGCTCAATGCCTGTATCTGTGACGTTTATCGCATTTTTAAACCTTAAAGCGCATGAATTAATCTCAAAGTAATAAAAGCGTTTTGCCAATAGCGAAAACTGCCAACGACTGGCCCCTAATCATTCCTTTTCTGCTCAGTTTCATTCATTTCCTCTCCTTACAGATTAACGATACAATAAGTTTCCGCCAGTGCTTGATTAAGAAAAAAAAAAAAAACTTTTGCAAATCAATAGTCTCTGTGAAACGAATGAATGGTATCAAGTGAAAATATGAGGTCGAAAAAACTCGTATTGTTTACAGTGTTGACGTGATGAATTTATTTAATGTCAGAGATTACGATTTATTTTGTTCTTCTTCTTCTTCTTCTTCTTCTTCTTCTTCTTCTTCTTCTCTCAGGTTTCTACGGCAGTAACAGGGGGATGGAAGCAGACTTCTTTGGCGACTCTGGAACCTATTCCACAGGATACGGTTTGGGGGGTCTGTCAAGTAAGTTTCACATATTGTTTTTTTTTTTTTCTTTTTATGAAGAACAGACAGAAAGGGGAACTGCATTCCTCTTAAGTTATAGAAATTGCATTTTTCATTTCCATTATTCATATAGCTGGGTAGCCTGTCATTATTGGCACTCTGTTGGCAGTATTTCATGTGTCACTTTTCAATATCAAGGTTCCATAGCTTTGTGGGTAATACATGTGGCATTTTGAATTTGAAAACAACTGGAGAATTAAACAATGTAGAAAATACAGATCAGAAAGAATCTTCCACATCAAGTAGAATCTACCGAGTCGGTTGATCTCTGTGTTCGAGAATTCCATACAGTGTCTTAAATTGAAATGCCGGAAGTTGTAGACCAAAAGGGAGCATTTTGTTAATTTAATTCTTAGATTCTTAATAGATTTTGTATGTATCTATCGGATTCATGTCCTCGAGTACTGTTAAATACTATACATAAAAACATGAAAGAACTCAAATAGAACATGTAGAAGGAACTCAAGGTACGCTGTCATTCTGAATTTGGCCTAACTGAAATCGAATGATACGTAAAAGAATAATTTATAGGCAAAGTTAGCTAAGAGAAAAAATTGTACACACAAATATATATGTATACACACAAACGTGCGCACACACACACACACACACACACACACACACATATATATATATATATATATATATATATATATATATATATATATATATATATATATATATATATATATATATATATACTAGCTGACCAACCTGGTGCTGCCAGGGATAACTCTGAATGACAACCGATAAACTTTCTCTCCCTCTTTCAATCTCTTTCTCTCTCCCTCACTTTTTCCCTCTTTCTCTTCCTTAACACCCGCTGTACTCTCTCTCTCTCTCTCTCTCTCTCTCTCTCTCTCCTTCACTCAGTCCCTCTCTCTCCCTCTTTCTCCTTCCTAACACCAGTCCCTCTCTCTCTCTTTCTCACTCTCTCTCTCTCCACTCTCTCTCTCTCTCTCTCTCTCTCTCTCTCTCTCTCTCTCTCTCTCTCTCTGTCACCCCCTTGCCAACCTCCACCCACTATGGTGCCACTAATGTCTTACCCCCACAGTATTCTTTTCCCAGATAGTAAGTTATATGTATACCAAAATTAGGCATGATAAATTAATAAGGTTAGCCAGTCTATGGTCATAACCAGCCCCGTTTCATGGGCAGAACCAGCCCGGTCCAGGGAAGCCCTTCCTACCACCCACCTTTGGTGCCCTTTCGTGCTAGTGATGTCTTACCCCCACCCCACAGTGCTGATTTCTAGATAGTAAGTCATATGCATACCAAGTTTGATTGAAATTTCTCAATGCGTTTCAGAGTTATGCCGGCACATACATGCACACACATACATACATGCACATGCATTTTTATGCATTCATTTTTTATATATACAGATATATATATATATATATATATATATATATATATATATATATATACACATATGTACATATACATATGTATGTATACATATATATACTGTATATATATATATATGTGTGTGTATATATATATATATATATATATATATATATATATATATATATATATATATATATATATATATATATATATATATATATTTATATACTGTATATATATATACAGGATGTGAAGAGCATTTCTTAAAGGAAAAATACAATTAGCTCGTTCCTTCGGCTGAGTAAGACAAATAATAGTCTTCTTCATGTAGGCTTTACTTGCACTTTTCTAGAGGTTCAGTAATATTCTAAATGGAGTTACGCCATTTTTAGTGAGTCTTAAAAGTAAGAATCAGCCATGTAATACATAATTATTTCAAATGGTGTAGTTTACTAAGAGAGTCAAAAGTTTTGACAGATCTGAATTTTTTATTTTATAAAGATATTACAGTTTATGCAATATTCCCTGTATATGTAGATATCTGCCGTAATTTAGATACAGGATTCATTTCAGTTCAGTTCTTTTCAAAAGTCCATATTAATTCATAAGCAGATTAGTGGACACATATATACTGAACTAAAATGAGGGTGTAGTTGTAATATACTTCTGTAATCAGATTTGGCAAAATGAATGTCTCTTTCGAAAAGTCATACTTAATGTTAAAGAGTTCCATTCAATATGAATGAAAATCGTTGAGTAATGATTTTACCTCTGAATATAAAAGGGTGTCTGGAATATAGCAGCAGTGTGTCAATGGCTGTAGCTGCTGTGTCAAATATCAATAGGTTTTCAAGGTAGGTCGAGGGCGATTTAGCCATTTATATAAACTTGGTAATGCGTGGCCAGTGATGTATAGTCAACGTAAGAAATATTTGATGTAGACGGAATTGCATGACTGAAAAAATTAACTAACTAACATTTCCCTCTCGATTTAGGATTAACAGGCAAATTCAGTGGCGAAGGGGAATTCGCTGGCGGAGCTCATTCAGGACGTTTTTATGATTGAGCTGCTGTGCTTCAGTAATGGCGACCACAAGGTCCAATCAGGAGGTAAGGTTTTGACTGAGCTGCTGTGCTTCAGTAATGGTGATTACAAGGTCCAACCAGGAGGTAAGGTTTTGACTGAGCTGCTGTGCTTCAGTAATGATGATCACAAGGTCCAATCAGGAGGTAAGGTTTTGACTGAGCTGCTGTGCTTCAGTAATGGTGATCACAAGGTCCAATCAGGAGGTAAGGTTTTGACTGAGCTGCTGTGCTTCAGTAATGGCGACCTCAAGGTCCAATCAGGAGGTAAGGTTTTGACTGACCTGCTGTGCTTCAGTAATGGCAGCTACAAGGTCCAGTCAGGAGGTAAGGTTTTGACTGAGCTGCTGTGCTTCAGTAATGGTGATCACAAGGTCCACTCAGGAGGCAAAGGTCACTGATTTACATGCTGGCCTTTCCTCCTTCTCTCTTTCCCATTTGTGGGTACAGAGTCACTTTGTTTCTTCTTGATCTGTGCTGGGTGTGACCCACATTTATTGCACAAGTTGAAGGAAAATTGTTGCAGTGATTTACGATAGTCTCATATCTAGAACACAAACATGGAAATTAATCAATTTCCCTTAAATATAATTTATATATTTTTAAGATGAATATTAAATTAACTTATTTACATGCATTGCATGTAAATCCTCAGATATTAGATCATCACTATCAATTCTAATATAATCAGCAATTGAAATCTTTATAATTTTGTTTATATTTATTAAGGAAGAAAAAAATATTCCGTTAATTTTCCAATATAGTTTCAAAATATTCTAAAAAGTCATGTTCTTTTATGAAAAAAAGATCATGTCCGTTTTTATATAGGCAGACAGAATTTCTACTTCTGATATGATATTATAGAAAGTTCACTGCTGTCGCTGGATGCTCCTTACACAACAATTCTCTGAGTTCATAATCTTGTGGTTCTGCCCCTTTGTTGGTAGGGCTTGCTTAATCTCTATGGCGAGAGGGAATGCAAAAACAAAATGACTTGAGTTACTAATAATATGATTTTTGGCTCTCGATTTAAAAGACTTTCTACGCAGTGAGGGGAATAGGAATGCTAGACAGCAATTCCCTGAGTTGCTAACCATCCATATCTGGCCTCTTTTTGTAAGATATTCTCTATGCAGAATGGAGATGAGAGATACAAAGCAACATCTCCCTGAGTTGCAGATCATATGGTTCTGAACTCTTTTGCTTAGACAGTCTCTATGTAGCGAATGGAGGGTCGACAGAACACTTGGCTTAGTTTCTAGCCATGTTGTCCTAGCTCTCTTTCTCTAAGACTATTCCGATTGATTGAGTAGAGGATTGTCAAAGAACACTTATATAACTTATTAAGGACAATGTTCTGACCTCTTTTTCCAAGACGATTCCCAGTGAGCAAACAATTCCTATTGAGCGAGTAGAGGATTATAAAGGAACGATTGCCTAAGTCGCTAACTATATTGTTCCAACCCTCTTTTGCTAAGACATTTTCTGCGCAGCGAAGAAATGATTGCAAGAGAGAGGTTCCCTAGGTTGTTATCTATATTGTTTTGACACTGAATTGCTAAGAAAGTCTAAAAAATTCTTAGTGAAGCGACGATGCAAGACCAATACCATGAGTTGCTAACATTATAGTTCTGGCTCTCTTTTCAAAAACGTCTCTATTCACTGAGTGGAGAATGGATGTAAAATAATAATTCCCTGAGTTACTAACAATGTTGCTCTGGCAATCTTTTGTTAAAACAGTCTCTGAAGTGAGGAGAGAAGGGATGAAAAAAGCAATAACCTAATTGCTAATCATTTGATTCTGATCATCTTTCTTCTAAGGCATTCTTTATGGCAATGAGAGGTTTGAAAAACAACAATTCATTTTTGGATAACTTATTTTCTATGCTGCGAGGAAAGAAGGAATAATAAGAAAATTACTTGGATTGCTAACCATATGATTCTGAGACGTTTTTCCTGAGACTTTTTGTACCCATAGGAGAGAAGGGCTGCAGAACTTCAATTTCACAAATTGCTAACAGTAAGGTTAAGATCCTCTTTATCCAAGACATTCTTTGTGCTGCATGAGTGCGTGTGTGTGTGTGTGTGTGTGTTGTAAGTGTTTTCTATCACCTTTAGACTTATTGGATTTGTAATTGTTTCCTTTTCAGAATGACCCAGATTCACAGTTTGGACATGATAGCGGATAAGAAATATGGTACTGATTTGTTAAAAAGCATAGAATGAGCTGAATTCAATTTAAAGAAAGGATTTTACTACTTTTACTAATAAGTAAAGCGCCTGTTTCTCGACAATAAACATCATCACGATAAGAGTTAAAGAAACATTTATGTAAATTAGGAAATAAATCAATTCACTTAGCAACTACGTTCGTTTCAATGACCAGAGGGTAAAATATATAATATATCTATAGATTTTTCAAGGAAGTAATGAGGTACAAAATGAGTGTTTAGTTAATATTAATAAAAATGTATAAGGTTCTTTCTGTTGCCAGAAAATGAATAACACAATGTTGGCAGCAACCACTCCATTCCATGAATATATATGCGTATGTATATATGTGTATGTATATATATATATATATATATATATATATATATATATATATATATATATATATATATATATATATATATATATATTATACATTATACATAGATCCTTAAAAAATCACAGTAGATGCACGTGACTCCAGTGTATAAGCGAATCCCACTGGAAAATGACAGGCAGAAGTTTAGTAACAAGCGCTTTCACGTTTATTAACGCATCATCTGGGCACAAATGAGACACACAGATGAAAAGAAGGTTACAAAGTAAAACAAAAAGGAACAAGAATACCAGATGGTCAGTTGTCAAAGGGTAATAAACAGAAAGATAATCCAGGATAATCCGGTGTCAAGCGGTCACAAACTAAAACCATACACCAAACTACAAGAGATACAGAAGTTTATCCTTACAAAATCCAAAAACATATACGTGGTCAGAAACTAAAACCATATACTTAACCGTAAGAGATACAGAATCTTACCCATTCACATTGCAGAAACAAGTATAAAGCTGAATATTAATTTGGCTTATATTTATCAACAACTTTTTTAATTATGAAGGCGTCAAGTTTAAACAAACCAAGACTTAAATTTAGAACGCTTTCATGATTTGACTTGATAAAACAAGGTTCAATGATATTCCTTTTAACTGTGTCGTTGCACGGAACTAAAGGTCTTGCTTGACTCCAGTTAATAGGATGATCTGAATTTCTCTCATGTACGAATAATGCATTCGATATTTGGCCAGTTCTCACAGAATATTGGTGTTGTTTGATTCGTTGTGAAAGTGATTTTCCAGTTTGTCCATAATATATTTTATCACACTTTTTACAAGGAATTTCATAGATGCAGCCAGAAACATCTTTGGGAGAATTTTTTATTACTCTTAACATTAAAATTAATGAAAACAACATTTATGTTGAAAAGCTTTAATATTCTAGGAATTTGCAAAACCCTTTCAGCATATAATTAAAAAAAATTGTTGATAAAAATTAATATTCTGCAATTTGAATGGGTAATATTCCGTATCTCTTATGGTTAAGTATATGGTTTTAGTTTGTGTCAGCTTGATACCAGATTTACCTGGGTTACTCTTTTGTTTATTACCCCTTGGCAATTAACCATCTGGAATCCAAGATATTGCATGTTTTTGGATTTTGCAAGGATAAACTTCCTTTTCTCTTGTAGTTTGGCCTACGGTTTTAGTTTGTGACCACTTGGCCCCGGATTATCCTGGATTATCTTTCTGTTTATTACCCTTTGACAACTGACCATCTGGTATTCTTGTTCTTTTTGTTTACTTTGTAACCTTCCTTTCATCTGTGTGTCTCATTTGTGCCCAGAAGATGCGTTAATAAACGTGAAAGCGCTTTCTACTAAACTTCTGCCTGTCATTTTCCTGTGGTATTTGCTTATTGTATATATATACATATATATAGTATATATACAGTATATATATGTATACTGTATATATGTATATATATATATATATATATATATATATATATATATATATATATATATATATATATATATATATAAATGGATGTATATATGTGTGTGTTTATGTTCTAGCATAACTCTGAAATTCACTGAGCAATTTTAACTAAACTTGGTATACATATGACTTACTATCTAGAAAAAAGTTCTGTGGGGGTAAGACATCACTAACACCAAAGGGCACCACAGGGTGTGGTGGTTGGAAAGGCCTTCCCTGAAATGGGCCTTGTGCGGCCCGTAGACTTAGTAACTAAATAAACTCACGAATTTATCATACCTGATTTTGGTATACATTATGACTTACTATCTAGAAAAGTAGTGTGGGGGTGTTAAGACATCACTGGCACCAAAGGGGATGGGGGTGGGAAGGGGGTGACATGTAAACATAACTGAAAGCGACACTTTTCATGTTCGCTGAGATGAAAGGTGATACTCCCGATGCCCTTTAAATCAAAGTTCAGCCCCGATAAGAAGTTGGGGGGGCGGGGCGGGGGCCGTTGGGGTGAGAAGGGATAAAATATAAAATGTCAAAAATGCTGGGCAATGTAATTTAAGTAACTATCTTAACAGGAAAGGGAGAGAAAGAGAGAGAGAGAGAGAGAGAGAGAGAGAGAGAAAGAGAGAGAGAGGGAGAGGGAGAGGAAGTGAGAGACTTAGTAGAGGGGGTGTTAGAGAGAGAGAGAGAGAGTTTATTGGTTGTTGTTCAGTTTTCCCGGCCAGCGCCGGGTTGGTCAGCTGGTGTGTGTGTGTATATATATATATATATATATATATATATATATATATATATATATATATATATATATATATATATATATATATATATATATATATATATATATATATATATATATATATATATATATATATATATATATATATATATATATATTTTTTTAGTTTCACATGACGTCTAGGCTATGTCTATTAAAACATACAGGTATGAAAATTAGATAAAAACTAATGAGGTTCCTAGGAAAATCACCGTTCTATGTGGTCATTTAACCGTCTAAATAGTGTTGAATCAGGTGCTTTTTATTTTCCTGCTTTTTCCCGAACAGGATCCAGAAAAGACCTGAATTCTATACCTGAGTCGCCTCTGCTTCTACAAAAAAAAAAAAATAATATAGACCATATCGGTTAAATGACCACTGAGAACAGTTATTTTCCACGAGCATCTTGGCTTTTCTGATTTTTATATTTCTATATCCTCTTAAAAAAAGTCAAAACAACAAGTGAAAACCAAATATAATTATAATTTCATGATCAGGTTAACTATATGATTTTCTCTCATTTTTTTCTGACGTTATCAGGGTGGAATAAAAGATGAAAAGATTTGCCTTTATATCCACTTTCTAAATGTTAATCCGGAAGCACGAAAATTCTAAACGATTTTCAAATCCAAAATGATCTTAGTTTATAAAAGAGAAAAAGAAGTAGGTCGATTAAGAAAACAGGAAGAGGAACTTAATGTCTGAAGAATATGATGGTAGTGTGTTTAATGAGTGGCTGTTCAGCTGCTGGGATAATTTATGAAGAATTATAGCAGAGTTCGCGAGACCAAGATTAAATCAGACTTAACGTTAGATGATAAATGACCCGACAGAGAGAGAGAGAGAGAGAGAGAGAGAGAGAGAGAGAGAGAGAGAGAGACAGACAGACAGACAGACAGACAGACAGACAGACAGAGAGACAGAGAGAGAGAGAGACAGACAGACAGACAGACAGACAGACAGAGAAGGTTGATGCGTATTCGTCGAAAAATACAAACTAATTACTGCAGTTAGTCAGAGAAGGTACGAAAGATGGAAACTTGAACGAAATACAGGAACGGTGAAAACCCGTCAGGTTTAGGTGAAACATTCAGAAAGAAATTAGGCATGATTCTTATTACTAAGTCTTCCCCTTTCAAAATATCGTTCTTCACAGGCTCTCCCCCTCCAAAAGATTAAATAAATAAAGCAACCATATGTGAACTTAGAATAAAGAAAATTTCTTGTTAATTCTTATTAATACTTGTATGTAACGCCAAAAAATGTGCATTGATTATTATGACTAAAATTATGTAACTCAAGAATGCACTGGAGGCGACAATCTCCCTTTGAAAGGTGGAAAGTGATTATATAGACAAAGGTAAACTAAAATGGGGCAATCATAATGATTATAGTACTCTTTACAGCTACAGTGGGTTGTAATTCACAATTTTACGAATATTAGAGTTTGTATAAAATTGTAAATCCCAGTTTTGCCGGAGAGAGAAAAAGTAACATTGAACAATCTCAACGCTCTGTGGATTTACGGGGTGCTCTATGAAAAGAGCCCGTGCTAGCATAACAACAGCTTAATCATTAAACAACAGCTCTCTGGATCGCTGACGGATCAAGTGGTAGGTAGTCTGTAGGAGATTTTGAGGAATATATTTTTTTTTTACATAAATTTCTGTTTGTAACAGATATTCCACGGGAAATACCCTTTGCCTTTGGAATTACCGTAATTCAGCCCGAAGCCATTCCCATCTACCACTAGCCTCTATAGCAGTATGAAGAAAGAAGGTACCTTCGTTCTGGGTATGTGGAAAGCAGGTACCTTCTTTTTGAGTATGCAGAAAGCAGGTGCCTCCGTTTTGAGTATGCAGAAAGCAAGTACCGTCTGTTTGAGTATGCAGAAAGCAAGTACCTTCTGTCTGAGTATGCAGAAAACAGGTACCTTCGTTTTGAGTATGTGGAAAGCAGGTACCTTCTGTTTGAGTATGCAGAAAGCAAGTACCTTCTGTCTGAGTATGCAGAAAGTAGGTACCTTCTTTATGATGGCGAGGAAAAATTAGTAATTAAATTTTTGGTTTGACTTTTAGTTGAATGAAAATTCGGTATTCTGTTTTGAGGCTGGACCAAACGCGAACTGCCTTATGTTGTAGAGAAACAGAGCTATATGTAAGTTAGTTACCGATCTGTAAATAAATGTGTAATACGATAGTACATCTACTTGTGCCTCATCCACATCAGTAACAGTGAATGATAATTTCAAGTAGCGCCAACAAGAAGTGACTGTATACGCACAAATGTCACTTACCAGAAAAGTAGAATTTTAATGCTTATTTTCCCCGTTCGAAAATTCATAAAAGAATATGCAAAAACCTTTGCATCAATTTTAATGAATATATAAGTGTAGGTAACCATCAGGTGGATTTAACGAAATTTTCCTTTTCCAAAACTCTGGGGAATCGTCCATCAGATAGTCGGAAATTACTGCAGTTTGGAACAATTAGCAGAGAATGATTAAAACTTAGCCAGACCAAAAATTTGGTTCTGTTATTTCCCGTGCTGGATTAAGGCCGGCTTAAACTAAATCAGCAAACAAGAGGGCAAAAATTTATTTGAAAAAATATGATTTTATCCCTTTCATTGTCACCCAGTTTTGTTATCACAAATGAAATTTTTGTATTTTACCACAATTATCCACTTATGCGTTTTGAATCGTTAATATTACTCATATGAAGCATTGCGTGTTATGTTTTCTATGTGCGTTATCATCTCCAGTAACATGACTTCTTCAGTCAACACCTTACTAAAACAAAAAGTAAAGGAAGCTAAATTTTATAACCATTGTTTGAAGTTATTGTAGTAATACTAGTACTGATTACCGCTTTGCTGGACCGTTTGCTTATCCGGTCTTCTCTAATTCTGTTTCATTTTTTTCCTTTTTGCAAGTATATAATATGATGAATTCCCAAGGGACTTGGAGAAATATAAAGCTGTCGTTATTTTCATTATCTCTAGATTTTTCACTCGCTCGTAACTGGCCATCTGCATTGAGTTAAATAAGAAATAAAAAAAGGCTCAAGTTGAAGGCCACTAGAAGGGATTAAGGGTTGGGGAGGGGGTGGGAAAGACAATGGTTAAAAAAAGAAAGAATGACAGACAAAGGCATGCATGTAAGAGGGAAACATGATGATGATAGCGCAGGAGATTATTGTAGTAAGATAAAAGAGTTATAGGCAGATGGCCTAAACCAGCTTTGATAACAATAGTCCTTATCCCAGTAGATCTGGGTCTTCAGCTCTTTCTGGTGCCCACAGGAGCCCAGCTGCCACTATCACGAACTATTCTTGCTCAAGCCGTCTCCACCGCCCTCTCATCATTATCTCATCTACATATGGAACTTCCTTAATTTCCCCTATGGTATCATTTCTAACTCTATCTTGCTACTTGTTTCGTCGTACTAATTGCTTCTTACTTTTGTTGGACCCCATGGTTAGTGGGAATTTTAAATAGATTTCTTTGATTTCGTTCAGAATCTTCTCGAAAAGTCTATTCAACCTGATGTTCAGAGGCTCGATGTCCAAATTTTTTTTATCAATTCTTCTATTCTGATCCTCTGATTTTGAGGTCTTGGTTCTGACCTGTCATTAGCCATTTCTTATTTGCCATATTGACCCAATGGTAAGGTTATTCACTTACGGGAAGTACCAGAGTTCTGAACAATATTAGTTGTATTCTCACCTTTGGGGAACTCCTGAACCTTTAACAATGATAAACTTCTTTCGGCTGTTTTTTTTTTTATTACACTATTGGTGTGCTCTATACATGATTTTCTTTATATTTGATAATGCAAACAAGAATTTCAGTGTTATTACTCAAGGGATGATTATGCCATGGGCTGCATATTTTCTGTCATGGGCTTGATATTTTCTTTTATAAAATTCTTTAGGGTATTTTCATCGTGCATATGGATTAGGTAAGACTTCCGTCGTTGCAATTGTTAGAGATTTCATCAGCGTGTCATTTACTCAAGGGATTTCTAGTGTACTGTTCAGTCACTTGCTAATGGAGCCGTTGTTGATGATTATCCGTGTCGACTTCTCGATCTCCTCAGAAGCGTTCCTGTGTGTGGGGCAGGACGGAAGGGCACGGCGGACAGTATTATACTCCACAGAAGTCCTCGTTCTATCTAATAAGGAAGAAACCCCGATTCGGTGGTTCTTTTGTTCACCTGATATGGCGTATATCATAATCCCATATGCTCTCATCAAGAGTAATAATCATGAATACAGAGCATTTTGCAAATGAAAATATACAGATTTTCACTGTTTATATAGAAGAAAGCTACTGTTTAGGCAGGTATTAATGGCCTGAATTTCAGCAGAACAGTAAGGGGGCGGGGGAGAGTTGCTGGCAGACATAATATTCTGCACACATTTCCATAGTCTTTCACAGTTTCAGTCTGCATAACGCCCAGTCTTGTTCAAATATGTCTTAACCTAAAAAGTTTTAGGGTGCAATAGCTTCATAAAAGATTTATAAAACTTGATGTATACTGTACATATAATGTAAGGCTCATAAAGGTTATGGGCGACTCACACAGTTAAGAATTCCAGGCTATTAACTTAGCTTTCCATTTTTGCTCGTAGTTATGCGTTCACTTGCAGCTAAAGTCTGTAGCGTTTTTGCTCTCTGGAGAACGATTCTATGTGAACGTCGCTGAAGCTGACATCAGCGTGCTCACCGTTATCACAAGTCTTTTGCTAACAAACAAAAACGTTCCACAATCAAATATATATATAAAAAAGTCACCGAACAGCGAATAACTCAGCACCGCGTGAGGCACCTTTTACTGTATATCCCGGAATAAAGACAAACACGCCCCCTTGACAACTGCAGCCTTTTCAAATAGGTTCGTGTGCGTTTTTATAGATTTTTGTTGTTTTTTCTCTTTTTTTGCAGATGATTATGTTCGAAGCAACGAAATCTAAAAGATGCCCTTTGTTAGTTACATGTTATTCTTTTACTCAATTAGACATATTAGTTACGGAGATTGCACAATGGGGCTGTGACAATTTTAAGTGAAAAATGTTTACGTAATCTAGTAATACAATTTATTGTTTGAGTTTTTCATCCAAGAAAAATAAGAACAAAAATAGAAAATATGCCTTCATTAATTCTTCATCTGATTTTCTAAAGCAAAGTTTTATTTGAAAATACATGAATATAAAAACTTGTATAAATATTCGTAAAACTTTATATAGCATATTTTGTCAAGTTCAAAAGTTCTCATTAATTAGAATTAGAATTATTGATGAATCATTATTTACCCTCATTATTGAAATTTGGATAAACTCTAACCATTAAAACTTTCGTCGATATATCTGAGACTTAGAGCTATTTCTTTAAATAGGGAAAAAAAACGAAAAATCGTCTGTGCATCGTTCGATATACTCTGGCCATATTCCAGAAATTTTCTGTGAAATTTTACCCTCTTGCATATGATATGCTGAGTGTGTTCCCTTACTGCTGATCTTCAGAGGTCGAGAAATCATGGGGCGG
>NC_089795.1:27010267-27052767 GCF_040412425.1 Macrobrachium rosenbergii
TTCTAGTAAAGATAACACATTTGTATGAACGAACAAATGGCCATAAATTCCCATAAAAACCAATATTCTCATATATTGCTCCGAAGCTTCCAACTCAGGAAAATTGTTCCTTGAGTAGCAGTATAATCAGCAACAATGGTAGAAAAAACAATACTTTTGGGACTAGATTTAATTTGTTTAATTCCATCGATAAGTAATTCAGTAGTACTGAAACACTTATATTTTAGTATGAAGTGCAATGTGTAACTGTATATATATATATATATATATATATATATATATATATATATATATATATATATATATATATATATATATATATATATATATATATATATATATATATATTATTTTGATTAACGTTTACATATTCACTTATCATCTACAAATCCATAGAGTATGTATATCACTGTTTATATGATTTATATATATATATATATATATATATATATATATATATATATATATATATATATATATATATATAAATATATATATATTATATTATTTGTTTAACGTTTACATATTCACTTATCATCTACACATACCATAGAGTATGGATCATTGTCTACTGATTTTCTTGTCCTGAGCCAGCCCCTTTCACTGCTGTCCAATAACTTACCCATCATGAAGGTATACCTTGGTTCAATCTTTGAGGATTTTTTCGTGATTTATGATGGAACAGAATTATTTATTGCTGTTATTATCATTATTAACCAAGCTGCTGCCCTAGTTTGAAAAGCAGTATGAGGAGTTTTTTTTGTCGGGAAAAATTGTTATCCATATGAAGGAATAAATTTTCCCAAATGAACCTATGAATATATAGTATTTCCATTAGTCACCTCGATCCATCACTCATGGGTTCCAGTGTCATGTAAAGCTTTCAGAAACTCTCCTATTAGTAGTTTGATGTGATTCTAAGCAGAGTTAACCTGGATTAGGCTCAAGAGATTCCCAAATTCAAACGCTAGCATTGAGACCAGTAACTAATTTTTTCGTATTACAGATGTTATCCATGAATACCGCGTTTATTTCCTTTTGCGGGATTGGAATCATTAGGAAAAAAGCCATTCCTCCTGGGAAATTACCTGATATTTACCTTTGCAATCATTTAATTTTAATTAGAAGGACATGCCACACTTAAAAATACGTTTTATATTGTCAGAAGATGACTCACAGCTAGTCAACAGTACTCTGATAAAAATCTATGCTGGTATTGGTTTCAGGTTGATGCCTGAAATCGAACACAGTAGTTCCTTACCTACCAGCTGATCAATTTTTACTGCTGGGTTTATGTCCTTTTAAAGACATTCGTGGAAATTTGAATCCGTGATGACTCAAAAGTTATTAATTGCAGTAATTCCTTAAGAGCACGCCCATCATAGGGGAGCTTGGACTAAGATGGTTGGGCTGTTCAGAAGTCCACACCAGAATCATTATAGCCTTTAACAGCTCATCACTTTTCTGGGAAGGGCCCATGCTGGTATAAAACAACCAAACAAGTGGAGAGTCTTGTTTATAGCTCCTTCATAGAGCTGTAATAATATACCAGGCAGGTGGAAAGCAGCTCTGTGCTGCTGAGGACTCGGGCTTAGTCGGATTCCGCAAAAGCCAAGGGGGCATGGTTGGGGGGCATTGTGAGATACAGACAACTTGGTGGTACTGGAGCAGGAATTGGCCAGGACGGGTTCTGTGTCTGTGTGGCTTCTGATATCTTAGGTGAGATTCATCCTTATTCATCTCCATAAAAGATTTAGCAGTTTATGACTGCTAAATAGTGATGGTGCGACGAATTCAATATTTTTTTGCTTGATGATAAACTGCAGCTCTGAAAATAGCGTGAAGAAATTCACAAATGGCTAGAATAATGCTTGCTGGTCATATGCTGGCTCATCTCATTGGAGGAATGGAGTCTTTGGGAAAGACCCAGACTTTTGGCAAGGGTAAACCTGAGCTCCCACCTTGAATTGTATGCTGATTTTTAATGGTTTCCTGTTGCACAACTCTCACTTTTTTTTCACCACTTACTTGAGCTTAGTATTGGAAGTGACAGATTTCCCTCAAAACTTCCACACGAACAGGCGTCTCTAGATCACCTTTGAATCCAACAAGGTTAAGGATTGTAAGTATGAAGATTTCTACTTGCAGGAAAGACTTCAGTGAATTAGTCAAAGAAGTTTGTGATAAGTGGCATCCCAGAGAATTTATTATTATTATTATTATTATTATTATTATTATTATTATTATTATTATTATTATTATTATTATTATTATTATTATTCAGAAGATGAACCCTATTCATATGGAGCAACCTCACAGGGAACATTGACTAGAAATTCAGACTTCAGAAGAATATGGTTTTCATTAGAAAGAAGCAACGGAAGGTAATGGGAAATTACAGAAAGACTCATTGAAAAAAATAAATTAACAAATTAATGAATAAATAAACAAAAATATGAGGAGATTTGTATTAGGGTAGTAATGCTTTGCATCTTCGCTTGAACTTCCGAAGTTCCAATTGCACTGCATCCTCAGGGAGACTGTTCCACAGTCCAACGGCATGAGGAATAAAGGATCTCTGGAACTGAGAAGTTCGACAGTGAGGAATATTTACTGCATATCGGTGATGTTTTTCAGCAAATCTTGTCGCTCTCGGTAGGAAAAGGTGATCAAGGAGCAATTGTGAAAGAAAGATCTCTAATAGAATGTAAATTTAGGAAAAATTGATAAACAAGAGGCCATCCATTGATGGTCCAAGTCATTACAGATAATATTAGGAACCATAAACCCACCACCGCGAACCACTCACGGACAAATGATATGATCTAAGACACTTTGTGTTTGATTTTATCACCCGTAAAGATATGAGGTTTTGCTTACAATACGTAACTTTCGTGCGGTATTTGCTGACACTTTCATTAGACGTCTCTCAAAAGTAAGAGTGTCAACAGTTACACCAAGAATAATTAAAGCCTCAGATTCATTCAGCAGAGTCCCATTCACCTGACGGGGAGGATGAGATGGAAAATCTGTACGAGATCTGCTAATCGACAGTTTTTTTTTGTTTCACTCGAGTTCAGCCTTGTACCCCAGTCACTAATCCACCCCATGTCATGATTGAGACTAAGGGCAGCTTCATTTCTCATTAGTGGAGACTTTACTACACCCACAAGTGTTGCATCAGGCATACTGAACAATCTTGTTTTCCATGCCAACAACTACTGTATATCACTTGTATACATTAAAAAAAACACTGGACCATGAACACTACCCTGTGGAACTCCAGACACAATAGATCTTGGTTTGCTAAAGATCCCATCAAAAGCATCTCGCTGCTGCCTACCTGTGAGGAAATGTTGAAGTAAACCTAAAACATATCTACCTACTCCAAGATTCTGAAATCTATAAATAGGTGCCTTGTGATTTACTAAATCGAAAGCACCACCGAAATCTATTTGAATTACTCTACACACAAAACCCTTATCAAGATTCTCTTGCAAATGGCATGTCAAATTTGAAAGAGCATCGCAGGTGCCTAACTGCTTCCTAGTTGCATATTGACTATCAGCTAACAATCCTTTAGATTAAGCATACTTATACAGTGGTTTGAAAATAAGCTTTTCTGCAACTATGGAGAGAACAGGGAGAATAGAAATTGGTCTGTAACTGCTGCAGCCTGCAGATATGCCATTCTTTAGAAAAGGTACTGTATTATCAAGTCTGTGCACATGAACAAAGATATATTGTCTACCTACAAATCTATATAGAATCTAATAATCTTGGGAGATAACATGCTTGAAACCTTTTTAAAAAACATGAGAAGAAACCATCAAAATCTTCTCAACCACAGCTTTTAAGATTATCAAGAATTTTCTTAACATCCCTAGAGCGAAATGCAAATTTTGTAAGAATAGGTTCAGGATGACAAGTATCAGAGAGAAGGACATCCTCAGTGAATTGCTCAGCTTCAAAAGCTCGACGAAGCAGTTTAGGCTTTGCCTTAGGGACAGTAACCAATCTGCCATCATCTGTTGGTAGTGGTAGAATGGAAGATGATCCTAACTCAAAGATAGATGATGCCAGTTTGGTGTATCACACATAAGGCTGAGTAATTCCTTTAAGTTTCCTCTCTAAGGAATCACTGCAATTTTTTTCAGCTACATAGTAAATTCTATTCACAGCATGGCTAGACTTAACAAAAATGGTGTCATTTTCATTTGAACTATCTCGTCTCCATGTGTTGAATTTGGTCTGTTTGTCATGGTAAGTGTGTGTGCATGTATCATCAAACCATGGCTGGTCATTTGTCCTGAATTGGATGACCTTACTTGGGACATACCTTACCAAAACAGCCATCAGCATTTCATTTAACTTCTTCCTGCGATCTGAAATATAGTATCTGAAATATTAAGTGTCTGACAAGCTTCAATAATGCGATCCCAGTTGGTTCTAGATTTCAACCAGGCCGTTTTTCCAATGATGGCATCAGGAATATACTGTTTGTCAAATATTTCCATCTCAATGGCGCCATGGTCGGAAGTACGGATATACTGGCAGATCTTGGTTTGAAAATAGCTGGAATATCTGTGAACATGGGGTCTAATCTCTTACCAGAAATATGCGTGGGTTCCTCATTTAGCTGGACAAAATCGGAGAATACACAGAACTCAAGAGCAGACCAGCCATGTTGATCTGTGGAATGAAGCTCTTGAATCCTGTGACTGAGCCAAGCTAATCCTCTCAAGAGACAGCCATATATAGAAACGTCGACATTTGGATTACGGTAAATAGTAAATACATTGATATTGTAGAACTTACTGAAAATCTTAAAACGAAGAACTACTTAGCAGCTATACTCCAATTTTTTCTGATGATAAATAGGTCCTCTGGACTTGTGATACAGCCGTGTATGGCTTCTTGTGAACACAGTCATGCTTGCCAAAATTGGTAGATGGGTAATAGGCAGATGTAAAAGTTATTCAAATAGGGGAATGTGTGGTATGAATAAAAAGGGGAAACAGAAAGATGCAAAAGGAAAACTAAGAGGCTGCAAGGCATGGTGCTACTGCAGGCAGTGGTATATGTTCGTTTATCATAGAGTGTCTGTTTGTACAGCAGCTAAGTACGTGAATGTAATTAGTACTTAAGTTTTAATCATATAATATATCTGGCGTGATACCTGTTCTCTAAAATCGATATATACAATTTTTGAGCAACATCATGTTCTCTAGATGATCCAAGTACCTACACTAGGGCTAAGATATAAAAGTGACAGTCACTGTAAATACCCAGCCAACAAAACTGAATAAACAAACCCATCTCCTCTATTACATTTACAATAGAACGTTAACGGAAGCTGTCTTCTCAGCTAAATTTGCGTTTACACTGAAAAGTAAAGAATGATTAACATATGTACATTATTTTCCTGGATATCGTATTGATATAATGTCTGTTTTCTCTTCAATGCTCCGGAGAACGTTGTGCAATGTCACTCATGATGTTTCGATAATGATTTAAAGAACATGAGAAGTACAAAGATTTTAGATTACATATACAATAACGAATTGCTTGCTAACATCACTTGTATTGAATCTATCAGATAATTGTTAAAAATATTCTTTGTAAAAATAGTATCTTTTCTACAACAATATTTTACAAATTATTCTTATGAAAAGAATACTCATCTGAGAAGTGACATTTTTATAAAGATTCCATGTAGAACATTCCATGTACACAACACACACACACACACACACACACATATATATATATATATATATATATATATATATATATATAATATGTATATATACATGTGTATACACACATATATATATATACTGTATATATATATATATATATATATATATATATATATATATATATATATATATATGTATGTATGTGTGTGTGTGTGTGTGTGTGTGTGTGTAATGTCAGAACCATTTATTTTATTAAATCCCTCTTTTTTCGGACGACATATACATGAAGAAGTGCTTCAAATAATAAAAAAAGGCATAATTTTTATCATCATTTATTCAAGCTCATCTATCATACATAGCGTATAAATACCAAAATGTAGAATACAGTTATCGGCCAAGAATAAATCAAAATACAATAGGGAAATATATTGTAGACTCTCAAATACGAAAGCTTCCTAGGCGTCCTCGGGAACTTCCTCGAGCTGGACGAATTCTTCATTTTGAGAAAACTGGAATGAAATGATAGAAGGATAAGTAATGTCAAGTTAACTATATATAATTGTTGTGGGACTGACGGTAAACATCCGCAACAGATATCTATGTAGCTGGTCGTGTTTGGTGGAATTATCGTTAGCCTAAAATAAATGAATAAATAACTAGATAAATACATGATATAACTAAATCAGTCAGATAAAGAAATCGGTCAAATAAATTAGATAAATTAAAAAAAAAAGTAGGTTAAATAGACTAATTAGATAAGTAATCAATAAATAAATAAAATGAAATAAACCAACAGGCCACCTCAATGATCAAAACTAGAGAATTATGGGGCATTGTACACGCAATATACAGTGTCTTAAATCTTGAATGACTAGGCAGAAACTGAACATAGCTTTAATGGAATAAGATCTCTGTGAGTTATTTATTTATTGACACACAAGAATTAAGAGCTGGAAAGTTCCTAGGATTACTCAAAGCAAAATTTGAGACGCTGCAGTGTTTCAGATATGTACACTCACTTTCTGTCTATTGGGACATATCTGAAACACTGCAACATCTAAAATTTACTTTGAGCGATCCTAGGAACTTTCCAGCTCTTAATTATTGTGTGTCAATAAATAAATAACTCGCAGAGATCTTATTCCATTAAAGCTATATTCAGTTTCTGCCTAGTCATTCAAGATTTACGACAGTGTATATTGCATGTACAATGCCCCATAATTTTCTAGTTTTGATCACTGAGGTGGCCTGTTGCTTTATTTCTTTTTATTTATTTACATTACTTACTATTTATTTAATTAATCTATTTAACCTACTTTTTATTTATCTAATTTATTCGACTGATTTATTTATTTGACTGATTTAGTTATATTATTTCTAGTAAGAAAAATGCATCTTATAGAAAAATTAAGGGTATTTTTACAGCAACTATTTCGAACAAAAAGTATTCTTTTTACAGTAGCTGTTTGGAACAATAAGTATTTTTAAGCTTTTGTTGCTATGATATTTTAAAGAAATATTTATTTGTACAACTGTAAAAACGTTAAGAATAAAAAAAGATGAGAATCTGGTAATTTAAAAGAGAAAGAGTCACTTTTATCGAGCCAGTTGAACGACTAATCTCCAATAGCCCTTTAACTTCGCTAGATAAAGGCATGATCAGGTTAACCAGGACTCTTGAGATGGAATGACAAGAAAGCTTCACAAGGTGAAGACACAGCCTCTCCAAGCGTGCCAGTTTTTACACCTTGGTGTGTTAAAGTTAGCATTGGCATGTCATACCACAAATACCATAAAAGTGTTTTGTTATAGACGTCACTACAGAATAGTTTACCATTGGTAATATATCACTATAAATCGGGTTGGTATTATAATACTAATTATTCAATATGTTCTCAGTACTAAGAAAAGGGCATAATTTTTATTTAGCATTTTTAACAGGTGTTTTGTTGTAGACGTCACTGTAAAATAGTTTACTATCTGTAATGTATCGCTATAAACCGGGTTGAGATTATAATACATATTATTCAATATGTTCTCAGTACTTAGAAAAGGGCCTAATTTTTATCTAGCATTTCTTAATAAACTATGATATCCATTACCTGAGAAAGTTTAGAGAAATGTACATGAATAACAGTTTAGTTTAGAAGAGAGAAAATTTATAAAAAATAAAAAAAAATTAAATAAGAACCAAACTGTACATAAAAAAAAAATCAACCCATGGCTATGTTTATCATAGAGAAATGGACGTACTCCCTTAATAAAAAGCCAGTCTTTGCTTTCTAGCCAAGACTGTTCACCCAAATCACTGCAGAAAATGTGAACAGCAAGTTCTGTAAAATCAGAAGAAACGAGCATTTGCGAATCACTTACAAGACTCTCTAAGTCTTGCGGCTAGTATACCCTTCCACACCGCAACACACAGGGATACTGAATGACTTACTCTGACGACGTACGACCGGACGATGAGTATGGACGCGATGCTGACGGCGAGGAGAGTGATGTAACCGACGGTCTCCATGATGTACAGCGGCAGGTAGTAAATGCTCTCCACCAGGATGTCCAGCAGGTTGACTGCTCGAACCCACAGCCAGATGCGCATCAAGGAAGTTCGGTTCTGTTCGAAAGAAACTTGGGTGAATTCGAGTTGTAGCTGTACAGGAAGAAGCTCTCGCTGATGTCATTTTGGTTATCTTTTAAATTCTTATGGTTTAAACTGAAGTTATGGCTGAAACAAAGGAAACTCGTTTTGACCAATATCAGTCCTCCATTTCCTGAAGAAGCTGACGTGAAGGCCTTGGAGTTAAGATTAAAGCGATGGAGTTAAGATTAAAGAGATGGTTAAGATTAAAGCTAATGATGATATTGTTAGAAATATTGCCCAATTTCCCTTTATTCAACTTTTGGTTATCTTTTAAATTCTTATGGTTTAAACTGAAGTTATTGAAAGGCCTTGGAGTTAAGATTAAAGCGATGGAGTTAAGATTAAAGAGATGGTTAAGATTAAAGCTAATGATGATATTGTTAGAAATATTGCCCAATTTCCCTTTATTCAACTTTTGGTTATCTTTGAAATTCTTATGGTTTAAACTGAAGTTATGGCTGAAACAAAGGAAACTCGTTTTGACCAATATCAGTTCTCCATTTCCTGAAGAAGCTGACGTGAAGGCCTTGGAGTTAAGATTAAAGTGATGAATATAAAAGAAGAGGCTGATGGTGATATTGTTAGAAATGTTGCCCAATTTTCCTTCTTAGAAGGAACAGAGAGAACACGCATATTCAAAATTATGCCACTTTTGGTTATCTTTTAAATTCTTATGATTTAAACTGACGCTATGGCTGAAACAAAGGAAGCTCGTTTTGACCAGTATCAGTCCTCCAATTCCTGAAGAGGCTGACTTGAAGGCCTTGGAGTTAAGATTAAAGCGATAAATATAAAAGAAGAGGCTGATGGTCTTATTGTTAGAAATATTGCCCAATTTCCCTCCTTAGAAGAAACAGAGAACACGCATATTCAGAATTATGCACGACGGTCCCCTGCAGCCAACTGGATAAAAATATATGAATTTCTCGTTAAGACAGAAAATGACGCAATTTCGCTACAACCTGGGAAAACATCGAACAGTCATTAAGTTTAACCATGAAATGGAGGTCACGTAATGGCTGTAGGCTACACTCATATCTGTGTTCCATACGTTGTGTTCTTCTTAAGATTAATATATTTAGGTCTATTTCTGAATGGAAATAAAGCAAGTTTTTCATATAAATTAAAATATGTTCTTAATAATTACTTTTTGTTCAATGTACTTTACATCAAAAAGAGTGTTGAGAGAATGCCATTTTCTCTATGAAATTCTTATCTGCTAGCCATCTTACTGATTAGTGTTTTTAAGCCACTAGCGAAAGTGATTTGGTGCATTTGATGTTCTTAGTATCTTCTATATTTGTGTAAATAAACATCTCCTGAAATATTATTGATAAAGAAATGTTTTTAAGTGCGTTTTTTACATTTTTTTCACCGCATTTACCGGCATTTGAGCGGCATTGAGCGAAAAATTGTCGCAAACTTTCTGTATGACTTTTTAGGTGGAAGTGAGAAATATACTTTACTTACCAACTAAAATACACATTATCTACGTTAAAAACTGGCTCCCTCTAGAAAAAATATAATATTAGAGTAAATATGTATCTGTGTATCTCGATATCGCCCTGTGAGCGACATTGTGTGACAAATTGTCGTATAATTTCTGTATGCCTTGCCGATTCTGGACAGTGGAAAATTAGAAATTTACTTCAGTATCCTACTAAAATTACCCATTTTCTACGATGAGCTTGTTCGTTCTTTAAAAAAGATAAAACAAAATATCAAAAAAGCAAATACATATCTATGTATTTCGATATTTTGAACTCGTTATTACAGATTTACCATACAAGATAGTATAAATATAATATTTTATATTTCTTGACATATTTTTACTGCGTATTTTCGGAAATATGAAATTATATAAGTAGGCAACAGTTCCAAACAGAGCGTCGGATTTTACCAATAAATCATCTCGATTTGTGTGTGATTTTGGTTCAAGTGACATTGTAGTGCTTCGTGACGCATTTCCTTGTAGGATTTTCTTACCGTGTAGTGCATTCACGCAATTCCATTGCCATAAGCAAGAAAAGTACCATCCTTATGAGGGAGAAATTTGAACGATTGCGTCTCGTAAGTTTGTTACAAGAGAGGGACACAGCAAACGGGAGTTGTCTTCCCTGGGATAGATAGCAACAACATCAGAATGCCCGTCTAAGTAAGGGATTTGTTTTCCTTTCTTAGTGATTTTCTAATTGGTGATTACTATTTTTCATAATATAATAATTATATAAGAAAACAAATCTTGATTTTACAGCAGTGAGTTGTCGTCTGACTCGTGACTTGTTCAGCGTTTGTTTACTTTATCCTCCCAGCTGTTTGTTTGTTTACCCTCAAATATCTGATCGGAAAACATGTACAGTACAGTGGTAACGTATATAGGTTATGTAGAAAATTTATATTGATAGCATAATGTGTTATAGGTTATGAAGAACGCTTTAGGGTGAGTGTAAAACGATGGGAACAAACCTTTCCTAGAATACCATGTCCTGGCCTAACCTCATCAGGGCATTTAGGCTAATTTTATAATTCACATTACGAAAAAAATTTCGCACTGATAGCATATAGCGTACAATTTTTTATGGGTAGCATATACTATTTTTTATAGGTTATGGATGTAACATTATATTGATAGCATATGTTAATGGATTTTTGTCATAAAAAATTTTGCACTGATAAACACAGACATACATATAGGCTATATATATATATATATATATATATATATATATATATATATATATATATATATATATATATATATATATATATATATATATATATATATATATATATATATATATATATATATATATATATATATATATATATGAGAATATCATTTACTACGATACAACAGTATGATATGAAGAAACAATGCCCATAAAACACTATTCGAACGTTGCAATCATATATTTCGAGCACTTCCTTCTGTGCCCCTTGCTCACTGCTAAAATATGGGGAGATGATATGTTACAAGTATATATATACTGCCACACTTAGGCTACATATGCTTTGTATATATACTCTTGTAACACATCATGTTTCCATATTTTACCAGTGAACATGGGCACAGAAGTAAGTGCTCAAAGTATATGGTTGCAGCATTCAAATAGTGTTTTATGGGCCTTTTCATCTTCATATATAGACATACATATTTACATATATATATATATATATATATATATATATATATATATATATATATATATATATATATATATATATATATATATATATAATTTATATATATATAATATATATATATAAATTATATATATATATATATATATATATATATATATATATATATATATATATATATATATATATATATATATATATATATATATATATATATATATATATATATATATATATATATATATATATATATATATATATATATATATATATATATATATATATATATATATATATATATATATATATATATATATATATATATATATTATATATATATATATATATTATATATATATATATATATATATATATATATATATATTATATATATATTATATGTGTGTATATATATATATATATATATATATATATATATATATATATATATATATATATATATATATGCATATAGGCCTATATATATATATATATATATATATATATATATATATATATATATATATATATATATATATATATATATATATATATATATATATATATATATATATATATATATATATATATATATATATATATATATATATATATATATATATATATATATATATATATATATATATATAAATATATATATATATGTAAATCTGTATGTCTATATATGAAGATGAAAAGGCCCATAAAACACTATTTGAATGCTGCAACCATATATTTTGAGAACTTCCTTCTGTGCCCATGTTCACTGGTAAAATATGGACACATGATGTGTTACAAGAGTATATATATACAAAGCATATGTAAGTGTGGCAGTATATATAACTTGTAACATATCATCTCCCCATATATATATATATATATATATATATATATATATATATATATATATATATATATATATATATATATATATATATATATATATATATAGGCACTGTAAATATGTATATACAGTAAACCCCCTGTATTCGTGGTCTCACGATTTGTGGACTCACCTATTCGCAGATTTCTCTATGGAACATATATATGCTTTATTCGCTGAAAAATTAATTCATTCTTGGTATTTTTCACTGAGAAATATTCACTAATTACTGTATTTTCATCTCATTTTCATGATTAAATGCACTTTTTGTGATAAAACTATTAAAATACTCAGGTAATGCTCGAATTACGATAATTCACTTTATGATAATTCAATTTTGCAATTGGGAAACAATTGATACCGATACGACAATATTATTTATAAAATATTTTTAAATTTCGTGCTGGCGCAGGCAGCAGTGTAATCAGGCAGTGAGAGAGACCAAATTACAATAGACAACTTTTCCTCCATCTCTTTATCCCATCTTCTAGTTAAAAAAAGTAAAAGAGAATGATAAAAGTATTGTTAGTAACGTTATACCCTTGCGTAAATGCGTACTACCATAAACAACTGACTGAGAAACTGTTGTTTTGCTTATAACCAAATCAGATAACAACAGCCGTTCACCTGGTGCTTCAACCATCGTACGGTAATAAACAATTACCGTAGGTTATAGCACAAATGACATTAGGTAGAATAGGACTGATATATTTTTACATTATAACCCTTATTCGTTATGGACAAAAGATCGTCAAGGAAATATACTGCTAAATTTAAGCTGCAAGCTGTAGCTGAAGTTGAGAAAACAATGTTCAAGCTGCTAATGACTATACTGTAAATTATCCTGCATTGGCAACATGGAGGAAACTCGATCGAAATTAAGATTGGAGAGCAAGTATTTTAATCAAAACTGCTGGGCATGAAAGAACACATTACTGCTATTTTTACGCCGATAAACGATAAATACGTAAAGCTCATATTATGATGAAATCAAGTGAAAATAGTGAACAAAATCTTGAATTTTTTTACATAAAAGAAACGCCCCAAATGGCCATCATCATCTATTAACAAAAATAGTAGATAAATTAATTTCACAACGAGACATATTTTAGTTACGGTATATTTTGACTTAAAAACACTTCGTATAACGAAAAATAACCTTGCCCCATGTAAATAAAGTATCTAGAGATTCATTTACGATAACTAGAAGCAAGAAAAGCGTTCTGAACTGAGTTAAATGCGGCAAAACAAACACCGTGTAAACAATTTCCAAACCAAAACATTGATCGCTATGATTGCAATTTATAATACAAAAGCAATATATAAGAATATATATACAGTATATTATTGGATACAGTGAATTAAGGCATAACATTTTAAAAGATCCATGGAAAAGATGCATATTCGATATGTAGATGTTTGTATAATACAGTATGGGAATATAGAGTACAGTATAATGTAGGCTACACTACCGTATGTGTATACAATATATCATAGTGTAGGCTAAGCTAATTCTTGTTTGTTATTCAGTTTCTCTTTGCATTGAATTATCATAAGGCACTTTGCATGAACCTCCAGAATTAGCTAATGTTAATAATTACTGTACCGTGTATGTATATAGAATGTACTTTATAGTGTAGGCTAGTCTACCATATATGTATACATGGTACCGAATACCCTAGTGTAGGCTAGGCTATGTTCGAGATATGTTTTGGTATGTCTTATGTTTTTTCCAACAAACGATGGATTTTTTGGAACCTAACCCCATCTTAAGTAGGATAATATCTGTATAAGCATTTTTAGTTTGTTTTATATGTGTTTGAACTATCAAAATAGGCAGTTCTAAGTGTGTTTAGAAGGGTCCTAAGTATTCGAGGATTTTAGCTATTAACGAGGGGTGGGGAGTGTGGTACGCATCTCCATGAATATGGGGGTTTACTGTATATATATATGTATATATGTGTATATAAACATACACATATATATATATATATATATATATATATATATATATATATATATATATATATATATATATATATATAATATAAATATATAATATGTATATATATATGTGTGTGTGTATATATATATATATATATATATATATATATATATATATATATATATATATATATATATATATATATATATATATATATATATATATATATATATATATATATATATATATATATATATATATATGTGTGTGTGTGTGTGTGTGTGTGTGTATATATGTGTATATATATATATATATATATATATATATATATATATATATATATATATATATATATATATATATATATATATATATATATATATATATATATATATATATGTGGGGCTTGGCTGATGAGTTTAGTAAGTAATTAATATGATTTATGATGGGTCCTAATTAATATGATTTTGGCAATGACACATAACCTATCAATTACAGCTAAAGTTAACCTCAAAGACAGACAATTACTTAATTGACTTCGGTCGCCAGCTGGGAAACAATGTATGGGATAATGGAGTACTGTGTAACAAATGGATTACATCAAACTTGTTTACTTCCCAATTAGTCCCAACAAAGAAAGAATGTGCGGTGATAGCGAGGAAATTACATGAACAATTGGTCAGCATCTGACATTCAATTCCCCCCCTTTCTTCAAGTAAAAAAAATATATCGCAGTGAGTGTCTATTCTGGTAAATATTGTACGCAGTTTTTATTGGTAAAGGCTAATTCTCTTCCGAACAATGTGATTGAGACACAAGGCTGCCTAAAATTTACCTACTTAACTTTCCCTAATCCCTACTTACTGCACAGGAATAGCTTACACAGTTTCAGTAGGCAGTATTAATTATTCTTACACTAGACTTCATAAAAGAAATATGGTTGTACCAGGTTCTTGTAGCTGGTGGTGAAGTGAGGAAACAATGGAAAGGTTGAAATATAAGGGAAGAATATTAGCAAACAGCAGATACTCGTCAATTTTCTGACCTACCATTTACGTGGTTTGCTTGCGCACTGCAACTGACAATAAGGATTCTTGAAAACACACAGTAATGTTGTTCACTATTAAAGACAGGGGGGACACAGTTTTGCCCGAGCACAACGTGTGCTCTCAGTCCTGACGTTAAATTCTCCCTCTACTGGCTTTCGGGGGGTCAGGTACGGGCAGCTGTAGCGTTGGGTTGTTTGTCACGTCAGTAGGCGTATAGGCCTATGCCTCGGGCAGTCTGAAAATTTAACAACACATCGCCGAATGCATAGTACAGAGCAAAAGGAAGCTTAAGACCACCTTCACTAGAGGTCACGTGGTAAAACCCTCCCTATGGGTTAGGCCCCTAATGCTAAACTATCCCTGCTAAAGATGTTATTTTTTTGAAAAACAAACAGCCTACCTCTGAACATTTAGCTTCCCTTTGCTCAACAGAGACGCCTTCCTGTCTTTGTTAGAATGATATTCTTACTAAATAATGCAGAGAGGGTGAATAGTAGAATATTTATGAAAGCTCCCCCCCTTAAGAAGACCTTTACTCCCTTTCGGGCATGAAGGTCTGTACTAAACAAGCTGCTCTCCTCTATTACGTTACTCTTCTCCCCTGAGCAGATTTGTCCCATGCAGTCTAACTAGCTATGGGTCTACCTAACTCTAGATAGGATATGAGCTTTGATCACTTATTTACAGAATCCTAACTGTACTTAAAGGTGCTTTCGGTTATTATGTGCTACCTCCTATAATCATGATGTTTTAGACCTAGCCAAATGGTACATTCTATGGTATCCCCTAGCCCAACCTATCCTAACACAACCGTAGCACCAACGTAAGGGACAATGAACTAGCTAAATTACAAGGTTTTTTGCAATACAATTGGTAATTACTGGTTATTACATGAGGCTTGCCTCACTGAGGTCTTAGGCCATGCGTGTCATGAGCGTAGTGGCTCTTCACAATAGTTTAGATTGTCTGATTTTAGCTACACTGTACATACGTGATTACTGCGGCTCGATGGAAGGTGTAAGTGATAAGGTTACTATTCCAATGTAAACAATCTGGTCTAGGCTATTGTATGAGAAAGAGATCACGCTGGCTACCTCCTCTGGGCAAGGGGCCAGGATCACTCTAAGATGGTAAGGCACTAGTACCAGGGTGAGCTCAGGGCTCTGCAACTACTGGGCTCTCTTCCGCCCCTTCTTCTTCTTCTTCTGGTTCCTCCAAGGCCTATCTGTGTCAGACCTAGGAGGTAATGGGGACACCGACTCTGGGGAAAGGCCAGAAGGGCTAGCGGGCACGAAGTCGGGTAACTTCAGAAGCTACAGGAGGGCTCCTTACTCCAACTGCTGTGACAACTGGAGCGAGAGCGATCTCGACCTCGGCATCCAAGGAGGCCAGTTCCTGGTCTCCCAGAGGAGATGCAACAGTTTGGTTCACCAGAGGTTCATCCTCTGGGGACGGGTTTGGTGAAGAAGTGTCGGGTGCTAGAGGCTCTCCAGTTGCTATAATTAGTGCCGCGAGGGATCCTGGATCTCCCAGAGGAGGATCTGCCTCATGATTTGGACCAGGCACAGGGTCCTTAATTGATGGCTCAACGTCTGTGCCGGACGGAGCGTGGCACTGCTCAGTGCTCGCAAGTGGCACTGGCAGCGGTTGAGGGTCAGGCATGCCTGACAAGGGGTGTGGAGGTGCAGTACCTCGCAGATGGCTTGAATTTGGCTGCGGCAGAGATTCCTGCCCCAGCTGAAGATCAGAGCCTCTCGGAGAGTCTTGTTCAGGGTCGTCCACTGGGTGTTGCTAACTTGGGCAGCCCTCCCAATTTGTGGAGTGGCCTGTCCATTTACACATCCTACAGCGGTACTGCTCCTCCTGAACATCTCTTCGGGGAGAGGGAGGACCTCTTTGTTGGCCGCCCCTTTGCGAATGGAGAGGGCTAGGCTGAGAACAGTTTAGTGTTTGCCCCTTCCGCTGACCACTTCGGTGGGTGGAAGGTGGTTTTTTGTCTTGATTTGGTTCTCCTACAGTCTGGGCCTCCGTGGAGGAGGTAGTATGGCTGCCAAGTGGCTTTGGTGAAGGGCTTCCCCAGAGAAGGTCCCGACCCAACAGGAAGTCCACTCCTGGCCAAATTCCACCCACCACGCCAAGGCGGTGGGGTAGCACGCCCCAAGGTGTTGTGACCTGGAGCTTGACTGTGGGAACAGTAATGGTGTGGTCCTCTCCTCACTTCATCTCCCACAGGGTTTTCTCGTCAACCGTGGCACTGGCTGGCACTTTGGCTCTGGAGATCAGGCTAACATCTGCCGCAGTGTCTACTGTGATGGGACATGATGTGGAAAGGCTGGATGTCCAGCACTATAGTGGCTGGCAGCACCACAGGATTTGCACTGGCCTCTTGTAGGGGCTCGGTGGCCTGCAGTAACTGTTGGTGGAGAGGGTTGAGTGGATGAAGAGGGAGAGAAGTTCTGGCTGGTAGTAGGAGGTTGCTTGTTAGTGCCGAGCTTGTATCGGCACTCAGCTTCAGTGTGCCCCACCTTCTTACAGTAGGTGCATGTAGGCTTCCTCAGCAGTCCATTCTCTGTGCGAGTTGAGCCTGAGAGGTACCCAGGTGGCACTATGCGCTGCTGAGATATGCTGTGGGACTGGTTGAAGGTTTACCATGAATTGGCCATGTGGCAGGCTTCCATAAGGGTGGTGGGCTGCTTATCATTTAGATATACAGCAAGGGGCCCAGGCATGCATTGGTAAAGATCCTCCAGCATGGTCCGATTGAAGAGGTCCTCAAACGTCGTGCAAGAAAAGGAGTCGAAACAGCGGGTACCCAACTGGGTCTTGTGACAGGCCCATTCAGTCCACAACCAGCCGACTTCCTTGGCAAGACCTCGGAACCGCTGTCTCCATTTCTCTGGGGTTGTTTCGTAGTTCTTCGTGATGACTCTACGCACTTCAACCATGTCGCCTCTCTGGCTCTTCTCTAGTGAGCAAAGGGCTGCCTTAGCTTTTCCCTCCATATGCTTGGCTAGTACTAAGGCCCTCTCTGTCTCAGTGGTGCTAGAGTTATCAAAGAGTGCCTCGATTTCCTCCAACCACGCTTCTGGCTCGTCCTCAGTCCACTTGGGGACGAGGGAATTAATGCTCGAGATTGGAACATTTGGTGCAGCAGGGGTGGGGTCGGAGGCTCGATGTCTAGCCATAGCTTCGGCATTTTCTCTTTTTGCTCTCTCCAGCTCAAGCTCCTTTTCCTTGAAGGCTAGTTCATACTGTCTTCTCCTTTCTTCCCTTTCATCTTCCAGCTGCCTCTGTTCGGCTTCATACCTCTGCTGTTCTAGTCTCTCTTCCTTCTCTTGCTTTGCTAAGTCATCCATCTGCTCCCTGACCCACTTGGTGAGGTCCAGTCCGGTGAGACCTGCCACCGTCCTCAGCTCCATGAAGGCTTTATAATTCTCTGCTGCCATTGTTCTGGTGGGGAAGGGTGTCTACCCGGGTTGACTGGACGTACTTGGGTAGCAAGGAAGTGTCCCTCAGATTTAGGGTGACTCTTCAGTGATGTGGCACCTTTTGTAGCTTAGGTACAAAAGGACTTTTCTTCTGTGTTCCTTTTGTCTGGTTTTGTTTTTTCTAGTTTGTTTGCTGGCACTATGGTGCCAGAGTGTTCATAGGAACCCTTTACTTGAGTCCACTAGTTTATATTTGAGGAAATGCACTCTGCCCCAGCAGGGTAACAAATGAGTTTAATGGTTGATGACAGTGCTTCAGATTAAACTATGGAAGAAAATTGATTTGTGGTTGCTTTTGAGAGAGTGTCTGGTCCCAGTAGCCACTACCCTCTTCTCAGGCAGAGGGGAGAGAGAGTCTGGACTCGTGAGAGTATCTAACTGTAAGTAATCTTAACTTGTCCTCATCTATTTGTGGGAGAGTGTTTCTGGTTATTTGGTTTAGTTTCTTAATTATCCCTGTGTGCCCAGGACTTTCAAAGAGGGTGCATGTACACTCGGGGTTTTTATGGTTGAATGCTTACTTCTTGCTGCCTGAGAAAATTTGAGCAAATTCTTGCTGCCTGAGAAAATTTAAATAAAAATTATTATTACTGCACACTGGTAGGGTTCTTATTTGAAAATACGTCTTCTTGGGCTCCTTTTTTTCGGGGATTGTTTTAACAATCGTAACTTTTCTGTAGCCTGAGTTGTACTTCTTAGTGTGAGAAGTTATAATTTAAAATATGATAAGTTTTCTTTTCCTTATATGATTTCTTATGCCTGTGGATTTGTATAGGAACTTGTTATATATTCCCTAACTAAGACCTATCATTCCCTGACTAAATTATGTCTTGTTTTTATATATTGTATGGAACCCTATCCTATTTTCTGTCTGTCAAAGTCTATGTCTGGCTAAGATTTTGCGAGGGGGGTTTTACTCCGCACAACGAATAGTCCTGAAGTGGCAATGAGGCAGTGGCTAAAGGTGACTGTGGCACTACAAATCAGTCACACAACCAATAACAACAAAGGTTTTAAGATGATGGACATGGGGAGTGGTCAAGCAGGGCTCCAAAATGTCGGATGAATCCCATTATAAGCGCAGCAAAATTCCAAACAAAATGCGCCTGGAGGCAGTCTCGGCGGATGAATACATGACATCTCGAGGCGTATTTGTTTACAATTGAACCACACAAAGCACTCGAATTCCTCTCACAAAATGAACAAAGTAAATGCAGGAATACAGATTTTTACTAAATACACCAACAATGCAAAGGATTTTACGTTATGGAGATGGAAAACGAAATTACTATGAGCTACGTTTTTTCTTTTTCTTTCTCGCGCAGAATTAATTGTCGTCCGCTTCCGTCACGCTTATGGAGTGGCCACTAGCAAGACGACAAGGAAACGGATTCGTGACGTCCTGACAGGACTGAATTTACTTTACTTAAATGCAAGTTATTAGGAAATTATATAATTAACTGTTGCTGTTCGCTTGCTATATTAATGACATGGGATTTTGATATGCTTCCTGCTATCTGAACACTTATTAACTCCGTTGCTCTCGATCGGGCCTCTTCGTAGTGGCGAACGCGATTACTGCTTTCGAAATTCAACAAACTCCACAAATTTTGTCCTCCCTACCTATGAAAAACACGTTAGGCACACTTTCTCCGTTCTTTGTCGTGCACTAGTTAACTTGTTCAAAAATCAATAACATGCATTAATCCTTGGCCGGGGAAAATAGCAAAATATTAACAGTGACTCGATAACTCGGTCAAGACCTTTGCTGGAATGTAGAACCCACGGTATCTGAACGCGGCAAAAGTGTTTCTTTTAAAATTTTGTAAATTGTTAATTATAAATACTCTCAATGCACACTTTCCTACCTATGCTAATTTCTTAATTATAAACTGGTATTCTTATTATTATTATGCCTTGTCCTGTCTCCTTGTTTGGAAGAATAGCATGAAATTAAATATTTGACTTTTCTCCTTGGAATTAATGTGTAATTAATTTTGACTCCAGATTCTTTTCTCAGAATTAATTAGATCCAAGGCTAGATCGCCAGTGTTACGTGTGGGGCTCGGCTGATGAGTTTAGTAAGTAATTAATGTAATTTATGGGGCCCTGCTTCACCGATGACACACAACCTGTCAATTAAAGCTAAAGTTAACCTCAAAGACAGACAATTACTTAACTGAATTTGGTCGTCAGCCGGGAAACAACATATGGGATAATGGAGTGCTCTGCAACAAATAGATTACATCAAACCCCTTTACTTCCCAATTGGTCCCGACAAAGAAAGAATGTGCGGTGATAGCGAGGAAATGACTTGAACAATTGGTCAGCGTCTGACAGTCAATTCTCTCCTTTCTTCAAGTAAATAAAATATAACGCAACGAGTGTCTAAACTGGCACATATCGTACGCAGTTCATATTGGCAAAGGCTAATTATCTTCTGAACAATGGGATCGAGACACAAGGCTGCCTGCAGTTTATCTACTTTACTTTCCGTAATTCCTACTTACTGCATGGGAATAGCTTGCACAATTTCACTAGGCAATATTAATTATTCTTACACTAGACTTCATAAAAGAAATATAGTTATACCAGGTTCTCTTAGCTGGTGGCAAAGTGAGGAAACAATGGAAAGGTTGAAATACAGGGGAAGAATATTAGCAAACTGGAGATACTCGTCAATTTTCTGACTTACCGTTTTTGTGGTTTGCTCGTGCACTGCAACTGATGATACGGATTCTTGAAAACACACGGTAATGTTCTTCACTAATAAAAAGGTAAGGGGGGTGGAACAAAGGACACAGTTTTGCCCGAGCACAACGTGTGCTCTCAGTCTGGACGTTAAATTTTCTCTCTACTGGCTTTCGGGGGGTCAGGTAAGGGCAGCTGTAGCGTTGGGTTGTTTGTCGCGTCAGTATGCCTATATGCCTCCGGCAGTCTGAAAATTTGACCATACATCGCCGAATGCATAGGACAGAGCAAAAGGAATCTTAAGACCACCTTCACAAGAGGTTAGTTGGTAAAACCCTCCCCATGGGTAAGGCCCCTAATGCTAAACTATCCCTGCTAAAGACGTTATTTTTTTGAAAAAACACATAGCTTACCTCTGACTATTTAGCTTCCCCTAGCATCGACAGAGACGCCTTCCTGTCTTTGTTAGAATGATATTCGTACTAAATAATGCAGAGAGGGCGAACAAGCAAAATATATATATATATATATATATATATATATATATATATATATATATATATATATATATATATATATATATATATATATATATATATATATATATATATATATATATATATATATATGTATATGTATATATATATGCTATATATATATATATATATATATATATATATATATATATATATATATATATATATATATATATATATATATATATATATATATATATATATATATATATATATATATATGTTAAAAATCACAGTAGATGCACGTGGCTTCAGTGTATAAGCGAATCCCACAGGAAAATGACAGGCAGAAGTTCAGTACGAAGTGCTTTCACGTTTATTAACGCATTGTCTAGGGATTTTTGTGCCCAGACGATGCGTTAATAGATGTGAAAGCACTTGGTACTGAACTTCTGCCCGTCATTTTCCTGTGGGATTCGCTTATACACTGAAGTCACGTGCATCTACTGTGATTTTTTAAGCATATATATGTATATTATATACAGTATATATATATATATATATATATATATATATATATATATATATATATATATATATATATATATATATATATGTTTTGTGTGTGTGTGTATGTGTATGTGTATATGTATGTATATAAATGCAAATTTTAGGTAACATAAATCAAGAGAGAGCATATCTCTAGTCATTTGATTATATTGAAAATTTCAGGGCATATTTCTTGTATGTATATATATATATATATATATATATATATATATATATATATATATATATATATATATATATATATATATATATATATATATATATATATATATATATATATATATATATATATATATGCATATATGTATATATGTGTGTGTGTTTGTGTGTGTAATTGTATGTATATGTATATATATGTATATAAATGCAAATTTTAGGTAACATAGAAATTTAAGAGAGAGCATATTTCTAGTCATTTGATTATATTGAAAATATCAGGGCATATTTCTTGTATGACAAAATAGTTTTTGTGCAAAATTCAGCCTTCTAACCGTTATAGTTTCATAGTTATTACAAAATAACCATAAATTTTTTTTCTTTTACTGTTTTCTCCAAACTTAGTTTTTTCCAAAATAAAAGTTTATAACTCCAAGAAGACTGAATCAAATTGGATGAAACTTTTACATAGTATAGTATTAACTATATATCTTGAATTTATATGTGGAAAATTCATTTTTGAGGGAAACTTTTTTTTGCATATTTTTCAAGTTTAAAAATCTTTTTATCAAATGCAAAAAAAAAAAAAAAAAAAAATCAGAAGTCGAATTTCTTAATTTCCCATGACGAAAATTTTCATTATTAGTTGAAGAATAAGTGGTAAAAATTTGATGCAGATCCCATTTATAATGGGGCCTTATGGAGACAGCACTCCCCTTAAATTCTACAACTGTCAAGTACTTAAAACAACACACATTAAATATCCCTTGCTTCTTTGTTCAGAGGGATAACTCTCAGTCACTTGCGGACTCTTGTTTTCTCACTGATTTTGGCCCATTTGTGTAGAACTTGATATTTCTATTCCAAAACATTTAATCTTAATACAGTATTTCAATATGAATGAGGACCCTGTAATGCAGTTCAAACGCAGCTTCTTTCAGATAGTGTTTACATATTTTCCAGAGTTTTTCCATCTGGTCCATGATTTATTTGAGGAAATTAGATGCAACTCATCGTTTTTATTATTATGGTTGACAAGGTTGTTCTAAATTTGTCTTCGGAAAATTACATATATCAGACGGCGAAACCTTCAGAGGGAATTTTTTTTTTTTGGCGATATAAGCTAACATTTTAAATGTCAGTACCTAAACTGAAAACAGATCTACATTGATTTAAAAACATGAAATGCACAGAAAGCATGAAATATCAGACCTGAATGAATATGACGAGACTGCTCTGCAGCAGATTATTAATAGATCAAGAAAGGCGAAGCTTTCAAGTCGACGAATCCTGAATAGCTCCAGCTCTTTCCAGGGTGAAAAACGAGCGAACAGAAATTAATGAAGTGAGGAAGGTGGAAGTAAGCTTATTGAGTGGCTGCTCAGCTATCGAGATGATTTATTAAGAATAAGCCAGACTTTGCGTTTCATGATAAATGCTCTGACATTAAAAAAAAAGTGGTGAGACATTAAAAAAAAAAAAAGTGGTGAGAGGAAGCAACACACGAAGAGGGAGACAGAGAGGCTCGGAAACAAACGCATGCGTACTGCGCAAACAAGAAGAGAGAGAGAGAGAGAGATAGAAATTTAGAGAGCGCACAAAAATGATCGATCTTGCCGTAGTATAACCGTCGAACAAAATTAAGAGATTAATATTTTTTTTTATCTATGTATTTGTCCTTTTATATAAACAGACATACAGACGCAAGCACATACACACATACACATATACAGGTATATACTGTATATACATGAATTTTTTTTTCACACAAACCCCAACATTATTATATATTCACAAACATTAAGATACAAATGTCATTTATATATATATATATATATATATATATATATATATATATATATATATATATATATATATATATATATATGTACCCACACACAAAATAATAAAGTCTGATTTCAGCATCTTGCTGTTTAACAGTCGGTAGCATAATCTCTAAATGCAAATGTATTCTAAGGTTTTTACTTTTTTTATAGCAAATGATTAATGTAAAAGTCAATGAAATTTCACATTGACACCAGCCTTACAGCAAAACCATTAAATGACTGTTAGTGCCTTTAATCGAAGTTATTCCCTGTAAAAAGATATAAATGAACAAAACTAATGAAAGTTATGCAAACTCATGATGTAGGAGAAAAAGGGGAGCAAAGACAAAAAAAAAAAAAAATCATGGACAAACGTCATTCAGTAATAAATCAAATCATTGGAATATTTTTATTTCACTGAAGCGCTTCAGCTACAATATTTTTCATCGTGATTTTATGTCCAAATGCAATGCTTTTATCGCAGGTCCTTGTTTAGCTGTAAATCTTTTATTATAAGGCTTCGCTCAGATGCAACTGCATTTCCTATAGTTTCAATCCAGTGCGACGCTTTTTAATGTATTGATTTTACGATGTTTGTATCTGAAGTTTTTATCCATATTTGATAATTTTATCCTTGAGATGTGGTCAAATACATTATTCATTTTTTTTTTTCAAACGCGATGATTTCAACTGTTTCATCTCAAGTCTGTTTAAATTTCAGTATTTCACTCTGTATTCAAATTCGGCATTTCTATATGAAATTTCATATGCAACGGTTAAATTTAAATATTTCACTCTGTATTCAAATTCGGCATTTCTATATGAAATTTCATATGCAACGGTTAAATTTAAATATTTCACTCTGTATTCAAATTCGGCATTTCTATATGAAATTTCATATGCAACGGTGCCACCTTCAGTGTACGTTCTAATGAAAGGATTTTATGTCAAGTTTCTGTTCATACTTAAGAGCTTTATATTATCAAGTCTGTTCCAGTGAAACTCTTCTATTTTGATTATTTTGTTCAAATGCAACTCTCTCAAGTCAAGTCTTTGCTCAAATGCATTTATTTTTATCTTAGTCTTTGGCCAAATGAAATGTGTTTATCTTACGTCTTTTTGCAAATCCAATGCTTTATTTCAAGTCTGTGTTTAAACGCAAGGCTTTTATCTGGAATCATAGTTGAAATCGTAACCTTTGTTTAAGTACAAGTGGTAATCTTAATTCCTATGCTTGAATGCGCGCTCTCATGTTTCCCCTCAGTCTCTGTTCAAATGGCAGTGTTTTATCTCGGATCTGTCTTTATATCCATCGCTTTTATCTGAAGCCTATTCATGTGCCATGCTTTTATGCCAGTCTTTGTTCAGATGTAATGCTTTTAATTTGAGTCTCAGTTCAGATGCAATGTTTTTAACTTTTCTCTGTTCAGATGTAATGCTTTTAAGTCTCTGTTCAGATGTATTGTTTGCAACTTGTCTCTGTTCAGATGAAGTGCGTGTAACTTGTCTCTGTTCAGATTCAATGCTTTTAACTTGTCTCTGTTCAGATGAAATGCTTGTAACTTGTCTCTGTTCAGATGCAATGCTTTTGACTTTTCTTTGTTCAGATGAAATGCTTGTAACTTGTCTCTGTTCAGATGCAATGCTTTTGACTTTTCTTTGTTCAGATGAAATGCTTGTAACTTGTCTCTGTTCAGATGCAATGTTTTTAACTTGGCTCTGTTCAGATGCAATGCTTTTAACTTGTCTCCGTTCAAATGCAATGCTTTCAACCTGTCTCTGTTTAGATTCAATGCGTTTAACTTGTCTCTGTTTAGATGCATTGTTTTTAACTTGTCTCTGTTTAGATGAAATCCTTTTAACTTGTCTCTGTTCAGATGAAATATTTGTAACGTGTCTTTGTTTAGATCCAATGCTTTTAACTTGTCTTTGTTCAGATGAAATGCTTGTAACTTGTCTCTGTTCAGATGTTATGCTTTTAACTTGTCTCTGTTCAAATGCAATGCTTTTAACCTGTCTCTGTTCAGATTCAATGCGTTTAACTTGTCTCTGTTTAGACGCACTGTTTTTAACTTGTCTCTGTTTAGATGAAATGCTTTTAACTTGTCTCGGTTCAGATGCAGTGCTTTTAACTTGTCTCTGTTCAGATGCAATTCTTTTAACTTGTCTTTGTTCAGATGCAATGCTTTTAACATGTCTCTGTTCAGATGCAATGCTTTTAGATCGTCTCTGTTCAGATGCAATGCTTTTAACTTGTCTCTGTTCAGATGCAATGCTTTTAACTTGTCTCTGTTCAGATGCGATGCTTTTAACCTGTCTTTGTTCAGATGCAATGCTTGTAACTTGTCTCTGTTCAGATGCAATGCTTTTAATTCAAGTCTCTGCTCTGATGCAACTTTTTTAACTTTCTCTGTTTAGATGAAATGCTTGTAACTTGTCTCTGTTGAGATGTAGTGCTTTTAATTTAAGTCTCTGTTCAGATGCAACTTTTTTTAACTCGTCTCTGTTCAGATGAAATGCTTTCAACTTGCCTCTGTTCAGATTCAATGTATTTAACTTATTTCTGTTCATATGCCATGCTTTAAAGTTAAGTGCCTGGTCAGAAGCAATGCTTTTAACTTGTGTTTGTTCATACGTAACACTTATCTTAAGGCTCAGTCCAAATTAAATGCTCTTCCGTTGTTTCTGATCGAATTTAACACTTCTATTTTAAGTCTGTTCGGATGCATTACTTCTATCTTAAGTCTCAGGTCAGATAGAATGCTTTTAATTGTCTTTAAATTCGACGTTTCAAACTATAGTATCTATTTTCTGCTTTGATTTTCAGTCTCTGTTCAAATGCGATGAAATTATCTCAGTTTTCAGTTTAAATACAGCTGTTTTACCATGACTGTTTAAACGTAACACTTATCTTACGTCGCTGTGCGGAGCCAGAACCCCAATATAGAAATTCAGTTCAGATGCAACGCTTGCATCTGCAAACTCTGGCCAAGTGCAACGCTTTGGTCGGCATTCCCTGTCCAAACGTCCTCCTAATAGTCCATCTTTATTGCTTCCGACAGGGCAAGAAACCACTTAACTTCGGTCCCCCTTATTTACTTGTTGACATCACGGAAGGGTTAATAAAGCCATTGAGTCGTCTGTATATCAGCCTTTACATGGACAACATTTGCTGCCTTAGCAGAAATAATTTTTACATATATATATATATATATATATATATATATATATATATATATATATATATATATATATATATATATATATATATATATATATATATATATATATATATATATATATATATATATATATATATATATATATATGTATATATATACTATTTATACAGGATGTTATGTATGTGTATGCTTTTATATATAATATATATATATATATATATATATATATATATATATATATATATATATATATATATATATATATATATATATTTAAATCCCTTTCTCGTTTTACTGGTAATGTTCACTATCTTCTATCGTGTAGAGCGGAACAATAGAATTACTATACAATATACTAATATACCACTTTCTGAATGATTATAGATATCGTAAGTTAGGTGTGGATGTGTTTCTAGGTAATACGATAAATTGTAATTAATTGACAAAAGCAAAAAGTTCATTTCAGATGGACTAGAAATACTCTAGGACCCATATAGTTCTCAAAAACATCAGGCATCCTTACTATCTCAGTACATTTATAGGCTATTATTGTATTCTGAATCTGTTGTGATGGAAATTAAATGAATGTGCTTATTTTTTCATATTTTTATTTTGCTCCATATTTTAGCGAGTAGTTGTGTAGATCTACCTAAAACTTTGCCACAATTCTTTGTTCAATTCAGCTTCTTTGTTCTCAAAACTTTCTTCTTAAAATTTTGTGTATTTGTCCATGAATACATAATAAGGCTTTTTCCTTAGTAGAATGTCTTCTTTATTTGCCTTTTCAAACATTATATATTATTTTGACCTTTTTACGGAGATATCTAATTTCTATAATTAATGAGATTTCATCATTATATATTTGTTTTGTCTCAAATACCCTTGGAGATCAGAATAAATTGTTTAAAGAGATGATATTTTTTAAATTAAATTAATTTGCTTTCGGCGAGGTATAATTCTTTCCTTTCATCTGATTTTGCCTCGTGTAAACAATCTTTGAGAACTTGATCCCTGGAGGAAAGATGAATACTGAGGGAACACAGTCATGACTTCTCTGGACATACTATTATTATGTTTTTTTTTTTCGTTTGTGTTTGTCCATTTACATATATGCCGCATATTTTAAAGACTTAAACGCACAGTTACTCAACTGAACGCAGATTATATATATATAGCGCACACACACACACACACACACACACACACACACACACACACACACACACACACACACACACACACATATATATATATATATATATGTATATACAGTACATAATGTGTATGTACACACACACACACACACACACACATGTATATATATATATATATATATATATATATATATATATATATATATATATATATATATATAAATAGATGACAGATTGATATATAGATATAATAATCTTTCGAACCCTTTCACCAGATACATGATATAACAGTTACAGTGACCTTTTAATTTATCTATTCTCGCCACCTTTTGGGAGCGCTTAACGCTAGAGGCTAAATGCAATGGGGAATAATGAAACCTCCTTCTCCTTCCATTTTTGGGATTCGAACGCAAGCGAGCTAGTAAGACTGAGTTTCCGCTAAGGCTGTGATAAATTATAGAACAATATCTGAACAGAATGAGCATTAACTTATTTTTCTAGCAACTGTAGAACAGTGTTCTTCTCCTACCAACCTGAGAGAATTACTAAATACAAAAACAATTACCTTCCTCACTCCGTGGATCAGTATGGATGAGACGGCCATGTAGATCAGGATGTGAGTGCACACGCCGAGGATTGGGCCAACTAAAACTGTAAAAAAAAAGACAGAATAAGCAATGGTGTAATGGCTTCTAATCCTGATAATTAACAGTAGCAATCGTCATGGAGAAACTAGTTTGTGACAGCTGCAGTAGTTAGACGTTTTTTTCGCCTTTGCAAAGGGAAACAATCATATGTCAGTGTTTTATTATATTTAGTAATATTATCAGCAAGCAAGAATATCTTGACTAATTAGAATATTCACTAGCAAGAAATTCATCGCTTTATAACTGTATTCTCAATTTTCTTTATTCAAAAGATGGAGCAGGTACTAAGATGAATGATCTCTATATAATGAAACTTTTTAAGAATTTCGATGAATGAAACCCAAATATTCGTTGTTTTTAAACTTATTTCAGTTTACCCTTTAGTGTCCCATGGTTCACTGACCATTTGAACAGTGAGTTACTGCCTTCAAACTACCAAGTAGGGCTTGTCAGTTGTGATAAGTATTTCTCAGAAAGTTAAATCTGCTTGTGTTAATATAGGCGTGTCAAAGGGGAGCCAAAAATGGCTCATGAAATTTTACCCTTCACTTTCACTCCGTAGGGGTGGGTAATGCCGTCAGTGCACCTCACGGGGTGCACTGTAGATGTTACTAAAGGTTACTTGCAGCGTCCCTTTGGCCCCTAGCTGCAACCCTTTTGATTCCTTTTACTGTACCTCCATTCATATTATCTTTCTTACACCTTGTTATCCATCCTCTCCTAACGATTATTTCATAGTGCTACTGCGGGGTTTTCCGCCCGTTACACCTTTGTAACCTTTTACTCTCAGTTTTCCTTTCAGCGCTGGATGACCTTATAGGTCCCATGGCTTTACCTTTGGCTTACACTCTATATTCCATTCCATTCCTTCACTTTCAGGAAACAAAGCCTTTGAAAACCTTGCGTAAGCGGAAGTCGTTAGCTACAAATAAGGTTTACAAGAAGAGAGATTATAAAACAATCATTTATTGTGATGTACTCGTACGTTGGTTTAGTAAGTAGCAAGGAAGGAAAATTTAGGCATTAGGAGCAGAAGGTAATGCAACCCTATTAGTGAAAGTGGAGCCAGGTATAGGATATGATTTCAGTCAAAAAAAGCTATTTTGAAGAACGAATTAGCCTCATATATAATACAATATTCGTACTCATGCTATCGTGCTGTTTAGACGTGTGGGTATAGGTAGAGTTCTTTGGAGGGTAGGGGGTGTTGAGTGGGGGGTTGGTGTAAACCCTGAGACGAATGGAAGGAGGCCGAGGCGTGACACTGATGGAAAGAGCCGAAACTGAAGAAAGATGAAAAATCGGAATTTTCAAAATCACGCCGAAAGTCAGAACAGATGAAAATGACTCCTAACATGTGGGAGGGAGAAGAATAATGAAATATGAACATGTGGCCTGCCGGAGGGTAATAACAGGGAAAGAGATATTCTGTTAAAAGGGTGGAGAGATATTGTAGAGAAAAACATAAAGGCAGTGTACTGTACACAGACAAGCACTGAAACCCATCAATGACTGAGTGATTGAATGATTAGTTGATAACCAGAGATTACGGTCATCAACGCAGAAATACGTTTCGCGATAATTTGTTTTAGCTGAAATTAATATAAATTTGGAGGTAGGTTTTTAAGAAAGAATAATAAAGTAACTTATCTCATAGGAATGACTAAGGTAGTAGGAAGAAGACGAATAGGAGAGGGAGAAAAGTGTCTTTCTTGGGTCTAGGAGGAAATCACTTAAATGGAATAACATCGTTAGGTCATGTAAAGTGAGGAGATGAATTTACCTTTGAAAGCAAAGATTTACATTGACTTGGAAGCTTTTTTTCCATAGCAGAATGTATAAATTCTATATATCTATAAATTCACTCATCTTGGAGACTGAATAATACTTCTAAAGAAAGTTATCTAATTATATGATGTGTAAATGAACGGTATATTAGGATATTTGATAATAGTTTGCTTTGTTTACTATTTTATGCATTTTTTTGACTTTTATGTTCCTCGGTTTCCATACTTAAATGTGGATTTTTCAGTATTCCTATGGAGATAAATTTTCTAAAAGTTGGGCTATTTATTAAATATATCAGACTTTGCTCATGTAACATTAGTTATATGTAACATAGATAGACACAACATCTCTCTAAAAAATGCTTTATGTTTATTGTTGGGCAATATTTAAAATTTAATTCGCTTGTCTCCAGTTGCTTTTAACACTTTTATTGTAATTATCGATATGCTATGCTTATTGTGGTGACCCTGTCAGAAACCACGAGAAAATGATGTGTGTATATATATATATATATATAAATATATATATATATATATATATATATATATATATATATATATATATATATATATAAATATGTATATATATATGTAATATATATATATATATATATATATATATATATATATATATATATATATATATATATATATATATATATATATATATATATATACACACACACACATACATACATATTTCACTGAGAGATGATATTTCAGACTAGAGGTTAAAAAATCGAGATGTATACAAAATTTTTTCGTGTTTAAATGTAAATAGTTATATGGACTTTGAAATTAATTTTAGTTTACATTATTATCATTTAGTTTTTGTGACAAACTAATATATAGGAAAGCTGTGCCTGATTGTTTTCAGTGTAATGTAAATAAAATAGGTTCTGTTTTTCAAAAGTTTTAATTACAATCGTTTTCCAGTTAAATGGGATTTAGTTATAACCTCCGCATGATTTTTGGAACCGCGTCAATTATAAAATGTTTCACAGCGGAATAGCTGCAGTAAATTTGGCCTGTTCAACAGTAACTGATAGTCTGTTTTGTGTTTTAGTTTTTCCTCAGACTGATACTTGAATTCCTTTGTTTTGCATCATAAAAATTCTTTGGATGGGTGGTCAAAATGCTAACATCGTGTACAGAAATAAGAATTTCAAATATCATTTTTTAATATCTAGAAAGTAGGGAGCAGCTAACTTAAAAACAGTTAATGTACCTTAAGTGGTGTCCGTCAAACCATTCCCCCACCCCAAATTTGGGGGTAATTTGAAAGGCGAGCAGAGCAAAGGCAACCTCATTTCAGAGTTTATATATATATATATATATATATATATATATATATATATATATATATATATATATATATATATATATATATATATATATATATATATATAATCAGAAAGCTACAAACGTCCTTTAATATCAATTCACTCTACCTCGAAATAATATATTTTCATATATGTTACCGAAGGGAATTTTTAGTTGATAATAAGTCCACCGTCCCGTGGGGTCGAAAGGTTTGAAAAACACCTCTTAGGTACATTAGGTCTTCTCAAGTTAGCTGCACCTTACTTTCTAGATATTCAAAAATTATATTATTTGAAATTCTTATTCCTTTATACGATGTTACGAATATTTACCGCCCATGCAAAGGCTTATTTTCTGTTGCAATACAAAAGGATTTAAGCAGTAGTCTGAGGAAAAAATAAAAGTTATTGACCAGGCCAAATTTACTGCAGCAATTCTGCCGTGAAACATTTTATAATTGACGCTATTCCAAAAATCATGCGGAGGTTATAACTAAATCCCATTTTACTGGAAAACGATTGTAATTAAAACTTTTGTAAAACAGAACCGATGTTATTTACATTACACTTAAAAAAATCAGGCACAGCTTTCCTATTATTTTGTCACAAATTCTGACTGATAATAATCTAAACTGAAATTAATTACAAGGTTCATATAATTATATATATTTAAACCCGAGAAAAAATATTTTTATCTCGATTTTTTTTTACCTCAAGTTTGAAATATCATCTCCTTGTTAAGTTACTTAATTTTATTTTTTCACTTAGCACTGTGTAGAGGTTAATTCTGGTGCCAAGGGGAGTCTTCCGTTCCTTATAAAAGCTCCATCTCACCCTTCCAACAATTTCAGTGGCAGTGAGATTTGATCTTTTGGGGCTTTGAAAGAAATACACTCCAAAGGAGTTCCTCATTGGACAAGTTGGTATCGTTCTCGGCTAGCACTCTGCTGGGCCCGCGTTCGATTCTCCAACCGGCCAGTGAAGAATTAGAGAAATTCATTTCTGGTGATAGAAATTCATTTCTCGTTATAATGTGATTCGGATTCCACAGTAAGCTGTAGGTCCCGTTGCTAGGTAACCAACTGGTTCTTAGCCACGTAAAATAAATCTAATCCTTCGGGCCAGCCCTAGGAGAGCTGTTAATCAGCTCAGTGGTCTGGTTAAACTAAGTTGTGCTTAACTTAACTTTTCCATATAAAGGACCACTAGTGTTTATTTCTTGACATTTTTGTTTTGTGTCCTTTCATTCATTATCCATTAGTTTTTCTTAGAGGGAGAAGTTAACATCAGACGGTATATGCTTCGTAATAACCATGCAATAATCAGTTTTCTCAGAACAGATTATTTTAGAGGATCAGGGAAACATCCAAACGGGGTAAAGCGTCTTTTGCATAAATCATTAAGTTATTAAGTCTGTACGAAGAGTGGACTCCAACCTTTACTCTCATCCCACGGTAACTACCTTCCTTGAAATCTGTGCATTTTACATATTTCTTTTGAAATTAATATTCGAGTTTATACTGATATTCATATTCTTAAAAAAAAAAAGTGTTGTTTTGAAACTTGACTAGATTTTTTGTTACTTTTGTATGTTATTGAAATTATATATATATATATATATATATATATATATATATATATATATATATATATATATATATATATATATATATATATATATATATATATATATATATATATATATATATATATATATATATATATATATATAGCCTATATGTATATATATATATCTATAGTATATATGTATATATATATATTGCTGTACAATAACAACATACGATTTTCAGAATTTTACAGAAGAGACAATTTAATTTACATTATTTCTCGGGCCGTTTTTCTATGAGCTGTCTGCTTTAGATTTTGTATAATAAGTTTCAGTATCGAATGCTATATATATAAAATATAAAGCATATATATTGTAAAATTCTATCACTCGTTATTTTTAGACATAAAGACAAAACCAATCAGGATTTTTACCGAGTGTTTTATTTGCCCTATGGTACATCTGCAAATATACATCACGATTAATTTGTGATTTTTTAATCATATATTTTACAAATACACACACACATATATATATATACTGTATATATATATATATATGTGTGTGTGTGTGTGTGTGTGAGTGTGTGTGCGCGTGTATTTGTTGGATATTTTATTAATAATATATGAATGAATCTGGACTGCTACACTTTGTGATGCTAGTAAATAATATGTTTCGAAGTCAAAAAGGCAGATGAGGTATCATGTTCCAAAGTTTGTCATATGGCCTCCTTCAAAATCATAAGCAATTGTAACCCTGATTACTTCCTTGGAAAAATTGTACAGAGATATTTTCATTCTGAATTTACTTTATCCTTCGTGAGAAGTGTCAGTATGCTGTTGAATTCTCTCCTAGAAACCACTGGCAAATAAAGTAGTCAAGCAAATAAAGCAATGTATTTAGCGAAATTTAATACAATTTGAGTGAAAATAATTATCAAGCTATTCAATATGAATTGCAGCTTGTAAATGGATATACTTTCAACATTTCCGAAGTTGCTACAATTTCGTTTCTTTCTTGGCTGTTAAGGGCCTGTTGTTTGTCGATGAACCATTTACTTAAAGGTAAAGTTCATCAGGTCGGAATTCAGTTTCACCTGTTAGACTTGTGCTCAGTGAGACTTTGTTCATTCATTCATCGTCCTTTTCATTTCACTTACGTCTTTAGGCTTCGTAACATCAATAATCTCTTAAATGCAGAATAAACGTACCCATAATTCATAGTTTCGAATGAAACGTGTACTACAAATGTTGCTTAATTAATTATTAAGAGAATGTGCCAATGCTGTTAAAGATTTTGTAAAAAAAAATAAAAATTAAGCATACATACAAAACTATTGCGACCTTTTACCAATTTTCATTTTTATTAGCTCCAGTTTATTCCTCGTAACATAAAGAAAGTTTCCTTTCCTGATAGATATCTTATTAGAATACTTACTAGTCATCAAAATTTCACCATCTAATACCTCACGTCTATTTGTCTCGTATGCTAACAAAGGCTAATAATGCAGGAAAGTTGATCTTCCCTGCTCCAGAAACCAATTTTTTTTAACCCTTTTCGCCAGATACATCATCGATAAACAATCGTTGGCCCAAGGCTTTTACATGTTTTTTTCTATTGAAGTTACACCAATTAAAGAAAAAATGCACATAAAGAATTTTCAACACCTGCGTTCAAAATCGCACCCACAGTGCAAATAAAATCTCTTTCATGGGATAAGGGTGTCATTTGCCTCATTTTCTTCTTCCTCAACCTAATGGCACCATTAGACAACTCGTCGGCACCAGCTATTTTCATCAGTTCCCTTTCACCTCTGATATTTCTAAATTGGCAGCCTGCGCCACAAAGCCTCCTCCAATCATATCTAATTGAAAAAGCGTAGGATTTCCCTGATCCTTAAAGAAGAACGTGAGTTATTGGAGTAAGGACGTATCGTTGCTCTCTCTTGTGGGAATTCCAAATTGTTTCTCATTTTCACTTGTAAGAAAATGTTGATAATTATTATTGTCATCTGATCTAAAGCAGCATTAACATTGTTAAAGAAGCCTTCACAGAATAGCACGTCCTTAAGTGAAAAAATCCGTGGAAGACATTGAGACAAAACGGATTAATATAAAGATATAGATTTATATAATCTATAAACCTACCCTCGTCTTCTGTGTTGGATATACTTAACCTCAAGGGGATATTTTCGTTTATATGCAAGGCGATCGAGCTCGATTACCGTTCAAGATAGCTACTTTAAAGGATTTCCTTTGCAGCGAAGAAGGTTTAAATGATTCAGGAAGCACAGGGGAGGGCCGAGATTCTGAAATTTTGGAAGAAGGTCCATAAGACTTATCAAACCGGCTCAGTCATTGGGTTAATTTCAAAGATTTTAATACATTCAGGCACGTACACATCAAAATCAGGAGTAATGAAAAAGAAATATTAAGTATGATGGGAAGGAAGGACGATACGTGCGCTTGTGCTTTTTTAAAGAGTGATATTTGCTTAGTGTGAACATGGAAGCGGTTTAAGAAAGCAGCTCACAGTTTTCTGTATTAGACATTCATTAAATATACCCTGAGAGCACGAAAGGAAAAACTTTTGTTACTACCAACGAAAATCCTTATAAAGCTCATTGAAACTTTTCTGAAGAAAGCATCAAAAGAGATGCTTTTTGCCTTTGAACAATAAGCATCTTAACAATATACTAAAAAGAAGAAGAAAAAAAAGGGGATTAGAAAATGTGTTTTCTAAAGAGAAAGAAACAGCCTAGCACTTAGCTCTCGACCGGAAGCGATGAAATTCGAACAATAGCATTCAGGCAACGTGCAACAAAGGCCTATCTTCACTCAGCCCCCCGAAGTTCTTTAACTTGTCACTAACTTGGGATATCAACCCTCGGGCGTTTCTCCATGGGCGACGAAGCTTTCTCCTGAGGGTCCTTCATGCTATCTCTGGAGTCCTTCGCCTCGTTGCGACCCATAATGTGCGTGATATGGGCTGTGGTGAACATCATGTGCATTATCAGGAGTCCGAAGGCAGCTAGCTGGGAATTTCAAACATGTCATAAGTAATTTATATATATATATATATATATATATATATATATATATATATATATAGATGTATATATGTATATAAATTATATATATATATATATATAGATATATATATATATGTATATATAATATATATATATATATATATATATATATATATATATATATATATATGTGTGTGTGTGTGTGTGTGTGTGTGTATAAATGTATGTATATATATATATATATATATATATATATATAATATATATATATATATATATATATATATATATATATATATATATATATATATATATATATATATATATATATATATATATATATATATATGTACATAGAATGAGGGAGAGAGAGAGAGAGAGTTTCATTTCTGGAATGAATATTCTTGAATATCAACCTTTTCTGTTATACCAAGCTTGTTGTTTGCTAAATAAATAAACGTTTGGAAATGTGAAGATTAAAAATGAATAGAGATTAAGAGAGCAGTCTGCAAGTATAAAATTAGAAGATATGTTTCATCAGGGGAATATTGTATCAGAATTACTTACAAATATACTGAGAAGTAGAGTGGAACAACTTACTGGAATAATAATTAGCAATAATTCAGAGCAGAAATTCAAATAAATGTGTTATTTTAAGATTATTAATCAGTTCATAATTGTTCGTACAAAAACAAGAATAATTCAAGATTAATTTTTTCCTAAACATTTATCAGTTCTAGAGAAAGGAAACAAATATAAAGATAAAATCTAGTTAGAATGCATTGTTAAAAGCAGCATGCACAAGTCTTATGCATGACCACCTCTATTCGATAATACAAAATGCGTAGCCATGTACTATCCTTATTATTATTTTTTTCCCTGCAATGCTGATAGTCCTACCAGATAATCTTGAAGAAAAAAAGTAATAATAAAACTACAACTAAAAAAAAAAATAAAGCTACAAAAAAAAAAAAAAAAAAAAGAGATGAACGTTCGATCCAACTCACAATCTCCAGCGAAGCTACAATTAAGACGGCCGTCCGCAGTTTGAAGCAGCAACATCTTTCGAAAATCAAATGCGGCGTCTCTATTTTCCTCGGGCAGATCATCTCCGGACGTAATTCTAGGAGGGAGGAAAAGAAGATTAAAATCTTTATGGATCGCCTCCGATCTAGAGTCTTCTGAGAATCTTCATCGCAGAGTTTGTTTTTGTCATGCTCCAGATCGAAATTCACTTCCCCTTCCGTTTTTTAGTCTAATTTTTCTTGCTCAAGAGAAGATGAGTGTTGGCTCGTAACATTATCCTCGGTGCAAATGAATAATATTTTTGCTCATTCCGAGAGACGGTGGAATGGATATAAGTTCGTTTTGTTGAAAAAGGAGATGGAGTGGAGAGATGATCAACTTTCTTGAAAAAATATGTTCAACAAGAGTTCCCGTTAAAGTCAAATTGATGTTTTTTTCAACCGACGTTTAGAAGGGCAGCGCACGTGGAACACGTGGGCTATTCTCATATATCATGGGAGACTAAAGATAAACCGAGAAAATGAATGATTGAAGGGACTTTACGGTAGGTGGTTTTTCGGGAAAAGTTTGGCCCTGAGGAAATTCCTAGACCAAGCATATTATTTGTTGTTATGTTTGCTGGTGAGTTCGTGTACTTAAAATAGAAACCTCTTTCACTCCTGGTAAGGAAAGTCATGTCTTCAAATATGGTTTGTGTACAGACATGTAACATACGTACACACACACATACATATATATAAATATATATTTACACACGTATATATATATATATATATGTATATACTGTATACATGTATAATATATATATATATATATATATATATATATATATATATATATATATATATATATATATATGTGTGTGTGTGTGTGTGTGTGTGTGTGTAAATATATGTATATATCTTATATATAAAAGTGAATGTTTGTACGTTTGTTGTATGTTGGTGCTCTATAGAAATCTGAACCACTTGACCGATCTAAACAAAATTGGGTACCTGGCCATCATTTGACCCAACTTAGATAATAGGGTAGGTTTCAAATCGTTACCTCTGCCCCTTCCCCTTCCCCATCCCCTATCCCTTTGTAACTTATGTAGTAAATAAACTCTATGGGTTTATCATACCGCATTTCATGTACTCGAGACCATAGAAATATATTATGGAAAATGCTTTTCAGTGACCACAGTAATACCTGGATAAAAAGAACAGGCAGTGCAGCAATATTTGGAGAAAAGGGACAGCCACAACAGTAGTATCTGGATAAAATGGACAGACAGCATAGTAATACCTGGTTAAAGATACGGACAGCACAGTAATACCTGGTAAAGGGGGACAGCTAGCCTAGTAATACCTGGATAAAAGGGACAGTTACCAAATTAATACCTGGATAAAAGGGACAGTCACCACAGTAATACCTGGATAAAAGGGACAGTAACCAAAGTAGTACCTGGACAAAAGGGAGAGACATTACAGTAATACCTGGTTAAGGGTGAAAGGCAGTACAGTAATGTCTGGTTAAAGGGTATCACACAGCACAGTAATACCTGGACAAAAGGAACAGATGGAACAGTAATATCTGGATAAAAGGGACAGTTACCATGGTAATTTCTGGATAAAAGGGAGTCACCACAGTAATACCTGGATAAAAGGAACAGGCGGAACAGTAATTTCTGAATAAAAGAGACAGTCACCACTGTAATACCTGTCAGTTCATCCACGACTGTTCGAAGGTTGGAGTTCGCCTAAAACTAGAACCGTCAGTCGTACTGTCAACACAAACCCCTCCTCCTCTCTCTTCTCCCTCCCCTCCCCCTTCCCCCTCCCCTTCCCTCCCCTTTCCATTTTCCCTCCCCCTACACGTAGACTTTCTTGTAGAGTTTTCCCGGGCAGCACCAGGTTGGTCACCTAGAGAGTGTGTGTGTGTATATATATATATATATATATATATATATATATATATATATATATATATATATATATATATATATATATATATATATATATATATATATATATATATATATATATATATATATATATATATATATATATATATATATATATGCGTGAGTGTGCGTGTATTCAACGCTCGCTTTTTATCGTTAAAAGAACAATGTGACAAATATACTGGCATCTCCGAGACTATGAATGCTAATGCTAAGTGTAAAAAGTAGCAGATGCAACCTCTGGAGGCAAATGTGCTATAGGTGATAGCTGAAAATTCATGTTAAAAAGAGACTGAGGAAGAAGGCAAGATAAGATATCTTTCGACGAAGGACTGAACAGCAAGGGAATTTGCAGTGGGAGAGCGCTTGAATTCTCATAGTAATTATCGTTCATTACACAAAGATTTCATACGTCTGCTGAACCCAAATATGAGATCAATATGATATTTTACTATTTCCAATCCTTCTTGACGTTTTAGGCGTTTCCTCCCGCTTTACCAAATGCACTTGGCTGGAAGGGACCGTGTTTATTCCTTTTTAATTCCTTCCCCCGAGAACAATCATCAACTTTGGGCTTACTTCCCAAGACGTAAGAAGTAAATCTCTTGAGGTGTTTGAACTAAGTTCCATTGCTTTTACAATAAGTCTAATAAAAAGAGGGCAAGAGAATATCATCATGACAATCGTAACTGAAAACAAGATGTATTCATAATTCCATTTGCAATTATCCAGTTTCTTGGATCTTTCATGGAATAATCGCCATTTCCTGCATTGTCCCTGAGACTACTTATTATACGTATGTTTTTCCCTTCTCTCTCCTCATTTAAATGGATATCTACACACGCACATACACAGCAGTACACACACACACACTCACACGCACGCACACACATATATATCTGCGTGTGTGTATGTTTGTATATATATAGGCTATATATATAAACATACAGTATATATACATACATACATACATATACTGTGTGTATATATATATATATATATATAGGGTGTCCCAAAAAATGTATTCACATTCTAACTCCCCACAGCTCATTAATTTTTTTTTTCAGATTAAATTGACCCTAATAATGACGAAAGTACGACTAAGTCTTGTAGAAAGAAAATTCATCAATAAGAGGTAAAGGAGCGCAAAATAGGAATAGTGCAGTATATATGTCTGCAGTATCAAAGCTCCGCTTACAAGCCCTCTTTGGAAGTCTCGTGCACATTTTGTTAGTTCTTGATAAGGTGATTATTGTTTTATCCCTTTTACATTTTCCCTGAAACACCTTATTCCGCAGGAAAACGTCCTGTTTGTGAAAAAACCCTTATATATAATCAGTAAGCTACAAACGTCCTTTAATATCCAATGCGCTCTACCTCGGAAATAATATATTTTCATATATGTTACTGAAGGGGAATTTTTTAGTTGATAATAAGTTCGTCGTCCCGTGGGATCAAACCAATGAAGGTCAAGAACTCAGGACTACAGTGGACGCCTTAACCCACACGGCCAGCAAGTGAGGTATAAGTGGATATCGCCTCCCATCTACAAATCCCCGTCGAACTCAGGTGTTTGTATTTAGAGTCGATATCCACCCACCTCTGCCATGTTGACCATGTAGTGCGTTTGTCGCACGCAGCCACATTATGACTTTTTATCACATCACTGTGATTCATATACAATCAGTAAGCTACAAACGTCCTTTAATATCCCATTCGCTCTACCTTGGAAATAATATATTTTCATATATGTTAACGAAGGGGAATTTTTTAGTTGATAATAAGTTCGTCGTCCTGTGGGCTCGAACCAACGAAGGACAAGAACTCAGGACTACAGTGGACGCCTTAACCCACACGGCCAGCAAGTGAGGTATAAGTTGATATCGGCTCCCATCTACAAATCCCCACTGAACTCAGGTGTTTGTATTTAGAGTCGATATCCACCCCCTCTGCCATATTGACCATGTAGTGCGTTTGTCGCACGCAGCCATATTATGACTTTTTATCACATCACCGTGATTCATATACAGTCAGTAAGCTACAAACGTCCTTTAATATCCAAGTCGCTCTACCTGGGAAATAATATATTTTCATATATGTTACCGAAGGGGAATTTTTTAGTTGATAATAAGTTCATCGTCCCGTGGGCTCTAACCAACGAAGGACAAGAACTCAGGACTACAGTGGACGCCTTAACCCACACGGCCAGCAAGTGAGGTATAAGTGGATATCGGTTCCCATCTACAAATCCCCGTCGAACTCAGGTGT
>NC_089795.1:27057767-27065267 GCF_040412425.1 Macrobrachium rosenbergii
TATATATATATATATATATATATATATATATATATATATATATATATATATATATATATATATATATATATATATATATATATATATATACATAAAATATATTTTTCTGTTACGATATAAGAAATATAATTTTAAAAGAAAAAATCGTCATTCCAATCATTTTAAAAGAAAAACCCAATTCTAAATTATGTAAACTGTCTGTAATATTATTATATATATATATATATATATATATATATATATATATATATATATATATATATAGAGAGAGAGAGAGAGAGAGAGAGAGAGAGAGAGAGAGAGATACATTCTAGGTAATTATCGTAATTTATATATTTTTTTTTTATCTTTTTGCATTATTCAAATGACGCTCTCTGGTTTATACCTGTACCTACTGTACGTAAAAGAAAGGATATCCTGAGCTTATGATGGCTTAGCGCGGTACTGATGACGTCAGAGTCTCAGGTATTTGCGTAAGACTTGTTCCAACTGCCACATCTATAAAATAAATATTTCCACAATTGTCAAGGACTCACGTATTTCCCGTACATAATTCTATATGTCTGCTTCAGTCACTCAATGTTTTACTTACTTACCAAAAGAGATTTTCTCGAAATGAAATGCGCATGTCTGAGACCGCTACTTGGAAATAACCTCGTAACATCTTAGACAAGTGAAAATTGAGCCGAAGTTTCTTCGGCGCAATCGAATTTTCTGTACAGCGCATAATGCTATATGAAACTCTCAGTCGCGGCACATGAAACTTTCGGCAACGGCCCGGTGATGGCCTGAGTTGTTGGCACCATAGCGTTGCCAGACGCACGATTACGGCTAACTTTAACCTTAAATAAAATAAAAACTACTGAGGCTAGAAGGCTGCAATTTGGTATGTTTGATGACTGGAGAGTGCATGATCAACATACCAATTTGCAGGCCTCTAGCCCCAGTAGTTTTTGAGATCTGACAAATAGCCATCTCAATAGTTTTCTTTTACAGAAAACTAAAAGTCAATGCTTAGAAAGTTAGAAGTTTGGTGTGAATAGATGTGGGTCACATTGAGGCTCACAAGTAGCCATTAAAGTGCATGTTTGTGTGAGGGACATCTGCATATGACCTCATTCTTGGACCTCGTGAATGTCAAGCAAAATCTCGTTAGGTACCTGAATGCAGTTTTACACAAATCCCTTCCTTCAGTTCTTTCCTCTCATATTACTGTATATTATTCCTGTTTTACCTTTCTCAAGAAAAAAAAATATATATATTTTTTGGTCCTTTTCATTATTAATGGTTTTTATTTTTTTTATAGTCTCACATTCCTCAGTTGATGTCTTTCTCATTAGAAATTTTCTTTAGTTCTTATGAATTCTTGTGGATTCCAAGTCTTATTCAGTCAGATGATAGCCTATCAATGATGTTTCTTAGTCCCTTAATGAAAACGTGTTTCTTTTACAGCCCAAATATGCAGAAGTCAAGTGTTACATATTTCGTTCATGCTGTTAAAAGTCATTTCAAAATTAAGATTTATTGGCAAAATTCTGATGTCAATACATCCGTTGTCAACAACTTTTCGCTAACGCTGAACCATTCATATATTCTTGGAACATTATTCTGAGAATGCGTTCTCTTATTCGAGATTACGCTTTCATTGAGGATTCTCGCTTTCGCATAAAAGACCGTAGTCTGATGTTAACAACGTGAGTTTATAGAGTGAAGAATGGAATTAGAAATAAACCGCTTGGCCAACTGAGTCCAGAACAATTTAATGCTCTTGAAAAATGAACCGTGTAAGGCCAGAAAACCGTAATCCAACTGAAACTCAGCATGTAGGCTTAAACTTCCTCGCAGAGCCACTTTCATCATCGAGGTATGTAATATCAGTTCCCAGAGGAACAAGTCTGCTGGCAAGTAACATTTCATTACCCGGTTGGATTAACAATTCCACCTAAGGGATGAAATAGCAACAATGGCCCGAAAAGAAGCAGAAGCGCTCAGTTTATTTTGAAGCTCTGTCTTTGTCTTGAATCAAAAGGAATCTACTGTTACTACGAATGGCAAAGTGGAACATTGACTTAATTTTTGTAGAACTCACTAAAGCCCAGGATTGTTTTTTTGTCTGTATTTGTGAATCTGTTTACAATTTCGGCCGTTGTTTTTGTATACATATGATTCAGGAATACAGTATATAGGAGTCAGAAATACAGTATATAGCAATGCCCATCGAACAGCCAATGAGAACTGATAGAATGTTGTTTGTAAGCAAACTCATTATCAAAAACTACGAATATTTTTGGCCCTGAAAATAAAATAGCACCACGGACAAGAAACGTCCGAAAACATAAACCTGTTTATTAGTTGCCCTCCTTCGGTTAAGTCAACTACATGCCAGCATGGGCGGGCAGCAAGTGTAGTAAGGTATTATAGGGATAAGAGAGCTCATGTGGACCTCTGGACTATGGCTAACCAACAGAGGCGTGAGGCAAGGAATACCGAATGAAGACTGGCAGATTTCAGAAACCATTGCAACTCTGTTTGGGAAAGCGTTACACAAAGAACCTGGGTTTTTCTGCCGCTCTGTCTTTTACGCGCAAGGCATATTTATTTCCCCAAGACAAAAATCGTCTTCGTTCTCCTCATGATGTTTCTGCATCGAGGTCATCTCTTCCTTTTTAGTTTTCTGTAAAAGAAAACTCTTGCGCCGGCTTTGTCTGTCCGTCCGCACTTTTTTCTGTCCGCACTTTTTCTGTCTGTCCTCATCAAATATACTAAATTGTAGCCCTCTAGCCTCAGTAGTTTTTTATTTTGTTTAAGGTTAAAGTTAGCCGTAATCGTGCTTCCGGCAACGATGTAAGATAGGCCACCACCAGGCAGTGGTTAAAGTTTCATGGGCCGTGTTTCATACAGCATTATAGCGAGACAACCGAAAGATTGATCTATTTTCGGTGACCTTGATTATATGCTGTAGCGGCTGTACAGAAAACTCGATTCCTCCGAAGAAACTTCGGCGCATTTTTTACAAGTTTTTTTTCCTCGTCTCCTCTCCATCCGTCTTTGTTTATGCTTCCCTTTTCCTAATAGGAAAAGTATTTTCCTACATCAGCGAAAGTGGCTGACGAAAAGTCAGGCAAGTATGAAACAGCTATTTTATACACCAGTAAGCTTTAATGCTATAAGGAGCGTATATTCACCATTCTTGAAAATGTTCTTTTTTTTATTTATTTTGAATTTAAAGACGCTTGTAACTGTCCTGTGCATTAAATAGCCACAGTAATTAATTTCCGGTAAGTGGAATATTTTCTAACAGTATTGACATCTACAAACATGGCATCTCTTTAATTTTTTTTCAGTTTATGTCGTTCATTTACTTATATCAGAAAATAACATGGCAAGACATGTTCCCACCCCTTACGACGACAGACAGATTTGATATGTCTTTCTCACAGCTTATTGTCAATATACTGTATATGTACTTTCTGTTCACTCTTAAAAGAACCAGTGTGGAGAAAAGGCACTAAATCTAACTGCTGTCCCCAACGGATATGTGCAGTTAAATTGCTATTGATTCTATTAACCATCTTTAAAAAAATATTGCTGGAGCATAATAAGGTGTTGCACAACACAGGTTATGATTGAATGTTTGGTCGTACAGAAAGGTAAAAGAAAAGGATGACTGTTTGGTCGTACAGAAAGGTAAAACAAAAGGATGAATGTTTGGTCGTACAGAAAGTAAAAGAAAAGGAAGAATGTTTGGTCGTACAGAAAGGTAAAAGAAAGGGATGAATGTATGGTTGTACAGAAAGATAAAAGAAAAGGATGAATGTTTGGTCGTACAGAAAGGTACAAGAAAAGGATGACTGTTTGGTCGTACAGAAAGGTACAAGAAAAGAATGACTCTTTGGTCGTACAAAAAGGTAAAAGAAAAGGAAGAATGTTTGGTCGTACAGAAAGGTAAAAGAAAAGGATGAATGTTTGGTCGTACAGAAAGGCAAAAGAAAAGGATGAATGTTTGGTCATACAGAAAGGTAAAAGAAAAGGATGAATGTTTGGTCGTACAGAAAGGTAAAAGAAAAGGATGAATGTTTGGTCGTACAGAAAGGTAAAAGAAAAGGAATGTTTGGTCGTGCAGAAAGGTAAAAGAAAAGGATGAATGTGTGGTCGAAAGGATGAACGTTTGGTCGTACAGAAAGGTAAAAGAAAAGGATGAATGTTTGGTCGTACAGAAAGGTAAAAGAAAAGGATGAATGTTTGGTCGTACAGAAAGGTAAAAGAAAAAGGAAGCAGAAAGGTAAAGAAAAGGATGAATGTGTGGTCGAAAGGATGAACGTTTGGTCGTACAGAAAGGTAAAAGAAAAGGATGAATGTTTGGTCGTACAGAAAGGTAAAAGAAAAGGATGAATGTTTGGTCGTACAGAAAGGTAAAAGAAAAGGATGGAGGAGAAACAGGATAAAGACTTGGGAACTTAAAGGGGATAAGGTACGCCAAGATCAAAGGGCTTTAGAGCCAGGGAAAGGTTAGAAGAAGCAGCAAGTGACTGTTTGAAAATATATGTTTTTGATAGAGATGTGTATCTCCATAAAAGCTATCTTTTTTCTTACCGATAAGCTTAGAGCTTACTGAAGCTCACTGAATTTTCATAATAATCTTTCGACGAACCAACTGCAGCTTATCAGAGACAAAGCGCAATACTGATGGGATATTCAGTCATTTTTATTTCTTCTGATATACTGTAAATATCCATTTCCTTGGAGATAATCTTATTGAGTATTTTTGTGAAGCGAAGACTCTTCACCCAGGTTTCAGCTTCACAACAGGCCTCATTTGCAAATTATAAGTAATTTTAATTAGGCTTATTTAACCAGTTGATTTCTTCACGTTGAAATTGATTCACTTAGACGACAGTGAAACTAATGGGCAATAACATCTTTCTAAAAAAGAGTGAAAAAACAGATTATTAAATAAGGGCAATTCCTTCTTTACTCGAAAAAAGCAGAAAAAAAGCTATTTATAACAATTGATTATGTAATGGTTTCTTGCCTCGATTCATTTTGAAATTTAGCTAGATCTGAAGGTAACGTTTAAAACAATGTTTTTTTTATAGCTACGCACACGATGTCGTCTTTTTTGAATCTAAGGTCAGGATGCCTGGTTGAAATAAAGCGGTGAGAGAATAAGGTTGTGAGGACTATATTGTCCTTCCAGAAGATTCATGTATATATATATATATATATATATATATATATATATATATATATATATATATATATATATATATATATGTATATATATATATGTATATATATATATATATATATATATATATATATATATATATATATATATATATATATATTATATACACACACATATGTATCAGCTGACCAATCCAGCTGCCCGGGAAAACTCTGAAGGCCTCAGAGAAATTTTCCTGCACCCCCTTGTACTGACTGTCTCTTTTATCCAGAAATTACTGTGCTGACTGACCCTTTTATCCATATGTTACTGTCCTGATTTTCCCATTTATCCAAGTATTACTGTGGTGACTGTCCCATTTATCCAGAAATTACTGTACTAACTGTCGCTTTTAGCCAAACACTGCTGTACTGACTGTCCAATTTATTTAGATATTACTGTGGTGACTGTCCCATTTATCCAGGGATTATTGTTGTGACTGTCCATTTTATCCAGATATGACTGTGCTGACTGTGCCATTTAACCAGGTATTACAGGACTGACTGTCCCTTTTATCCAGGTATTACTGTAATGACTGTCCCATGTATCCAATTAGCCTATTACTCTACTGACATTCCCATTTATCCAAGCATCACTGTGCTGATTGTCCCTTACATCCAGGTATTGCTCTGGTGATTGTCCCATTTATCCATGTATTACTGTACTAACTGTCTCATGCATCCAGGTATTACTGTGCTGACTGTCCCTTTTACCCAGGTATTACTGTGCTGACTGTCCCTTTTATCCAGACATTACTGTGGTGACTGTCCAATTTATCCAAATACTGTACGGTCTGCCCCTATTATTCAGGTATTACTGTGCTGGCTGTCCCTTTTATCCAGGTATTACTGTCGTGACTGTCCATTCTATCCAGATATTACTGCGGTGATTGTCCCCGAGGTATTACTGTGCTGACTGTCCCTTTTATCCAAGTATTACTGTGATGACTGTCCATTTTATCCAGATATTTCTGTAAGGGACGTCCCATTTATCCAGGTATTGTACTGTCTCGTTCCTTTACCCAAGGATTACTGTGCTGACTGTCCCTTTTTATCTAGGTATAACTGAAGTGACTGTCCATTTTATCCAGGTATTACGGTGGTGACTGTCTAAACCTTGATACAGAATTATCAATCGTTAGAAAGAAAAGGATTTAAATAACAGGCTTATGATATCGAGTTCATGTAATGAGTATGATAAACCAAGAACTTATTTACACATAAAATAAGGTCTGATAAACTGCAGAGCTTTATTTACCACATGAGTTACAAAGGGAGGGGGATGGAAGGGGGTGGAAGGTACAGGGTTTGAAACCTACCTTATTATCTAAGTTGGGTCAAGTAATGGCCACACGCCAAATTTTGTCTAGATCAGTCAAGCGGTTCGGATTTTTTATAGTGCACAAACATATGGACAAACATGCCAACAAATATACAAACAAACATACAGATATACAAACATTCACTTTTATATGTAAGATATATTCATTATATATATATATATATATATATATATATAACATATATATATATATATATATATATGCTGCTGCTCTATATGTGTGGGTGTGATGATGCATTCTATATATCCTGACGTGTGAATCTTCTGGGAGACAATAAGTCCATACAACTTATTCTCTTACCACTGTATGTATGCATATGTATGTATTTATATGAGCAGAAAACGGGAAATTCATTGCTGCTGTTTCTCAAATATCATGAACTTTCAAGTTCATAGAAACCTTTCAGAAATATAACTGTATAATAAACGACAAAAATTACGTAAATGTACTAATTAAGAAATTTTTTTATCTAATGCTTTATCTGTTATTACTACTTCAACTGAAAAAAAAACATTCTTTACTTTTGTTTTCATTGTCCCTTTAAAGAGTTATTTTTTCTACTTGTTTTTTCATATCCCCCGCTGCAATGGCGATACTCTTTACCAGTGAAATTATTTCTTCAGTTATAAACACATTACAGACATAGCATCTTGCCACACCGCTAACTACAGTGTTTATCTCTTGATCTCAATATAATATAGCCCTGAAGCATTCATTACATGAATAGTCAGTTCAGAATCTTCATAGCCTTTAGCTATGATTTGGACGACCACCTCATTCAGCAACACGTAGCTGACTGTATTTCTGTTTCTTTTCAGAGCTTGATAACCGGGTGCCAGAAACGTCAACGAGATACATGGATACATATATTACTGTCTGAAAGATCTTCTTACTTCGAAGAACGAGAATAGTTGGAAGACTCAGCCCTAAT
>NC_089795.1:27070267-27127767 GCF_040412425.1 Macrobrachium rosenbergii
GTCATGTCACTAAACTATTAAATCAGGGCACTGATGTCAGTTACCTTAGGGCAACACTTCTAGACTTGACAACATTCTGCAACCAAATTTCATTCCCAAACTGACAGGTATCCAACTAGTACATTCAGAGGCAGTCCAACACAGATGGAAGGTGACTTATCAGAACATTTATGTGGTGCAAACTGAATTGTTAAAAATTTTAGTTACAAAAGAGAAGGAGGAAACATCTTGTGTAAGAAACTTACAAAGTGTGGTGTCAACATACACCAGGAGAACCATTCTGATTACTACTGCTCACAAAGAGCTAGACGCAACCTTCCACGACCTTAGTAATAATGGACGTGCAAATAAGAATATCCAGCTCACCAACAAATTGGCAAATGAGAAATGGCAAATTAATTAAAACATCAGCCGTAATATGAAGGCACTCCAGTACCTATCAAATCATAGCACCAGGTGCTCATGAGTAATTGTTACCAGAAGGCTGAGAAAGCTTCTCGATATATTATCGACAGGAACATCTCCTCTACCAATCTAGCACAGATAACCAACCTTACTGCCTATTGCAAAAAAAAAAAAAAGATAACGATTGATTCAAAGTAACTCATGCTTTGGAAGGTGAACATGGTCTACAAATGAAAACGTCCTACTGAGGGAGGACGACCAAACTCATACTCTGACTGAAAAAATGCTTTAATAGGATCTTCATCTACTTACAAAGAGATACCAATTTATGATCATGCCTCCAGAACCACATAATTTGACCTATGGAAAGCGCACATCTGGAGTTTCAAATAATCATAACTGTGGTGGAACCCAACCCGCCCTAAATACCAGGAAGACCTACACACACAACAGGCAAGACCATCACACAACATACCCGTCAAGATTTATAAACTAGTTTTCAAAACAGAATAAGATGCCTAAGTTTAGAGAAAGAGAGAGCAAGAAAGCACAGAATCTTCGGGAATACATTCAAGCATCTCAAGACCAACTGTCGCTTAGCTGATGCTCGATCAAACATAGCACTCCACCGTATTCGCATGATCCGCTACTTGCATGCAGCCCCCATATCCCAACACTGTTGGATTATGTTCACTGCACACCCTTATACTGAGAAACGCTGAGGTTCAAATAAAATGTACCTGTCTATCTAGTCTTTGAATTACTAGGTGAATTTCGAAGAGTTTCGACATAATAGAAACGAAAATAATGATCAGAAAAGAAAAGAAAAAATAGCATTGCAAGGGAGTTTTAGTCCTCAGTCTCTCCCTCAAGCAAACACCCTTATACTATATATACATATACATATATATATATATATATATATATATATATATATTATATATATATATATGTTATATATGTATATATATATATATATATATATATATATGATATATCATATATGATATATATATATATATATATCCATTCTATAAATATATATATATATATATATATATATATATATGTATATATGTGTATGTGTGTGTGTGTGTGTGTGTGTGTGTGTGTGTGTGTGTGTAGTGTGAGAGAGAGAGAGAGTGAGAGAGAGAGAGAGAGAGAGAGAGAGAGAGAGAGAGAGGGAGAAGGGAGGGAGGGGAGGAAGGAAGTATTGCGATGAAAGAAAAATATTTTCTCAACTTCTTTTGAAAGGTAAACGACGTTAGGGTGTGTGGCTGAGGCAGCTGCCATAAGCAATATGTTAGCGGGTGATCTGGATCATAGCCGCTGAAGGCAATGAAGATCAGAGAGAAAAAGCTCCGGGATTTCCTGTCATGAGGCCATTCTTCATTTTAAATCCCATTCTGGAAATTAGCGGAGGGGTTCTGTTTCTCGTTTGAGAGAGAGAGAGAGAGAGAGAGAGAGAGAGAGAGAGAGAGAGAGAGAGAGAGAGAGAGAGAGAGAGAGAGAGAGTAAAATTTTATATTATTATAAAAAAGAATATTTGCATAGTGACTATATTACTTATGCAACTTCTAGAAAGAGAGAGAGAGAGTAGAATTTTATGTTACTATAAAAAAGAATATTTGCATAGTGACTGTATTACTTATGCAACTTCTAGAGAGAGAGAGAGAGAGAGAGAGAGAGAGAGAGAGAGAGAGAGAGAATAATAATAATAATAATAATAATAATAATAATAATAATAATAATAATAATAATAATAATAATAATAATAATAATAAAGAGAAATAAATGAGAGAGAGAGAGAGAGAGTAAAATTTTATATTATTATAAAAAGAATATTTGCATATTGACTATATATAGTACTTATGCAACTTCTAGAGAGAGAGAGAGAGAGGGAGAGACGGCCATTCTTTTTAATAATAATAATAATAATAATAAAGAGAAATAACAGAGAGAGAGAGAGAGAGAGAGAGAGAGAGAGAGAGAGAGAGAGAGTAAAATTTTATATTATTATAAAAAGAATATTTGCATAGTGACTATATTACTTATGCAACTTGTAGAGAGAGAGAGAGAGAGAGTAGAATTTTGTTATCATAAAAAAGAATATTTGCATAGTGACTATATTACTTATGCAACTTGTAGAGAGAGAGAGAGAGAGAGAGTAGAATTTTGTTATCATAAAAAAGAATATTTGCATAGTGACTATATTACTTATGCAACTTCTTGAGAGAGAGAGAGAGAGAGAGAGAGAGAGAGAGAGAGAGAGAGAGAGAGAGAGAGAGAGAGAGAGAGAGCGAATATTTTTGTAACTGTTACAAGAATTTATTTGAATATATATATTTTTACAATAATATATATATATATATATATATATATATATATTTTATATATATATATATATATATATATATATATATATATATATATATATATATATATATATATATATATATATATATATATATATAGAGAGAGAGAGAGAGAGAGAGAGAGAGAGAGAGAGAGAGAGAGAGAGAGAGAGAGAGAGAGAGAGAGAGAGACCCTTAAGCACTTGAAATGTCTTACAGGTATATCTTTAGAGAGATAAAAAAACCAGTCCAATTATTGATTTATAGGAGAAACGAAAAATTTGCACGTGTAATTATAAATTGTTTCAGGAAAACAGAATTATCCATTAGTGAGAATAAACATTTCAACGATTTCAAAGAAAGGAAGCTATCAGTCTTAATTCTTTTTGGCAGATTTAACTAAGGAAAAATACCCATCTGCATATTTTTCTTGTAAAATTTTTTAAAGCTGTTACATTTCTGTTTCGAAGATATACACAATAGGCGAAAATATATATTGAAAGACGGAAAGGCAGAAGGAAATGAGAAAAAGTGACGATTTGAAATGAAAAAAAAAAAAAAAAAAATAACTGCGAATCAGACACCAACCATTTTTTTATGAAACAATAATAAAAGAAATAGCAATCTACGAACAACAAGACTAAATAACCTTGGCGATGAGACATAAAAATAAAATAAAAAGAGAAGAAACGAATCAGCAGAAACTTGTCGAGGAATATAAAAACCATTATTTAATTTTTGCTCCGCCCCCCCTCTCCCCCCTTTTTTCCTTTTCTTTTCTATCCCTTTAGCTTTAAGCTTCCAATTTCTCCTGTCTGGGATTTTTGGGGGCGAATTCATGAATTATTTTTTTCCCCCTCTCCCACTTCGGATGAAACAACCCAATTTCGTTTCAGCAAAATGTGTTTGTTTTCGTGCGCCCTTGCTTTCGCGTGGATCTCTGTTTTTGTTTTTGTTTTTTCCTGTTTTTGCTTGATTGTTTGTTGTTGAGTGCGTAAGAGTACATGCAGGATTTTGAATTACGAAAAGGTTTTCAAATTATTCTTTTCTTATATCGGGTGCATGCGCGTTAGCTGGGAAATATTAACGAATGTCTGTACTTTTTCGTATTTTGTAACGACATAAATTTGATCGTGTGTTCAGATAAGCCCATCGGCCAGTTTCATATAGAGGTTTTCTCTCCATTTAAATGTAAATAAATATACTAATAAAGAGTTCTTGTGTGTCAATGAATGCGTAAAGTGTGGAATTATTCGCATTGTTCTGATTAATTGAGTACATAAGATGTGTTAGAAAAGTTTCATTTTTAATTTTCTGCAAAGAAAACTATTGAGCCGGCTTTGTCTGTCCGTCCGCACTTTTGTCTGTCCGCACTTTTTCTGTCCGCCCTCAGATCTTAGATCTGAGGATGGGCTGCAAATTGGTATGTTGATCATCCACCCTCAGGTCATCAAACATACCAATTTGCAGCCATCTAGCCCCAGTAGTTTTTATTTTATTTAAGGTTAAGGTTAGCTATAATCGTGCATCTGGCAACGATAGAGGCTAGACCACCACCGGACCGTGGTTAAAGTTTCATGGGCCGCGGCTCATAGATATATCTGTTTCCGGTGGCCTTATTATATGATGTACAGAAAACGCGATTGCGCCAAAGAAACTTCGGCGCATTTTTTGATATTTTGGGTGCAATTTTTTTGTTCCTTTGTCTAGTCTTCCATTTCTTCGTTCAGTGTGTGTGTGAATCAAGCAAATGATCGCTTGATTCATTCTTTTTTTTTTTAGTATGTTTGATTTTATGATGCTATTTCTTTTATAGATTAATTCTTAAAGGAGAAATAATAATTCAAAATCAAATAAGATAAATAAAAAAAAAAAATTAAGCCAGGCCACCAATGATCTTATTATTTACTCCAATCTTCGGGCTTTCCAGTAATCCAGTTCAAGCCGCTTACTTGGCTTGGAATTTTAGATTCACTCATTTTACCTCTTTGTACATGACCTAAATAATATAAATATTTCAGGATTTTATATATACCCATACTTGACTAGAAATCCATAAATAAATGTCATCATACGTGATCTGGTATGATGACATTTATTTATGTTTATCATATCTAAATATTCCTTACTTAAAGAGCAAAACCTGGGATGAAAATGAGACTTGTTTTGGCGTGAAGAACTTTTCCAGATTTATCTTTACTTGAAGCGGAAATCTCAACTCTGAATGGATTTCTGGTCAAATATGGGTATATATAAAATCCTGAAATATTTATATTATTTAGGTCATGTACCAAGAGGTAAAATGAGTGAACCTAAAATTCCAGGCCAAGTAAGCGGCTTAACTGGATTATTGGAAAGCCCGAAGATTGGAGTAAATAATATCATTGGTGGCCTGGCTTAATTTTTTGTTTGTTTATCTTATTTGATTTTGAATTATTATTTCTCCTTTAAGGATTAATCCATACCTCTGTATTTCAAATTCTGTACTAAGTTACTTTTAAAATCAAGTTGCTGTTTGAATAATAATAATAATAATAATAATAATAATAATAATAATAATAATAATAATAATAATAATAATTTATCTGCTCCATGGGGTGGGGATAGTGCCGTCATTGCACCTCACGTAGTGCACTGTCGGCATTACTGAAGGTTATTTGCATCTTCCCCTCGGCCCCTATCTACAACCCTTTCATTACTTTTACTGTACCTCCATTCATATTTTGCTTTCATCTTACTTTCCACCTTCTTCTAACAATTGCTTCATGGTGCAACTAAGTTGTTTTCTTCCTGTTGCACCCTTTCAACCTCTTACCCTCAATTTTCCTTTCAGCGCTGAATGACTTCATAGGTCCCAGCGCTTGGCCCCTGGCGTAAATTTTATATTTTATTTATAATATATGAGGCATGTCAGTCGCCGAATCGAATAGTTTTGTCTTTTTTTTTTACTGTTTGATTTTATTTTTACTTTATAGATTAAGCTTGCCTCTGTGCTTCTGTTTTTAAACTGAACTGCTTTACAGATAAAGTTAAAGCTTGGCTAATGATAATACCAATAATGAATTTATAATATATCAGGCGTGTCACTTTCCGAACAGACTGGTTTTTATTAGTCTTATTTAATTTTAATTTATCATTTCCTGTTTACAGACTTATCTTTGCCATTGGACTTCTGTTTCTGTATTGGACTGCTTTTCAGCTAATGTTGTATTTTAGCCAATATTGATAACAACAGTAACAATTTTATAATGTATATCATGTATGCTAGTTCCCGATCAGCAATGAGAAGCTTTGCAATAGAAAGAACCAGAACGGGGACGGAACAAGCAAACGCCACGAAGCAAACCTCAAGAACGCTGTGACTGCGTCAATGCAAGTCACGAGGAAATGCGACAGCCCGGCCAGCCCTGACGCACCCCAATGGCCTTCATTCATTCCGGGCCATGTATCTATTTACTGAAGCGGCTCTCTAGAAAACAACCTAGTGAGGGAACCGACGAGCTGTGCTCTAGTTTTCCCAGATTCTCTTTCATTTCCAACTGGGACTATTCGGTTGTTTAAAAGTTCTTCATTGGAGGGGTGGGTAGAGCTCTCGGCTAGCACGTTGTTGGCCCAGCGTTCGACTCTCCGAGCGGCCAGTGAAGAATTAGAGGAATTTATTTCTGGTGATAGAAATTCATTTCTGGTCACAATGTGGTTCAGATTCCACAATAAGCTGTAATCAGCGCAGTGGTCTGGTTAAACTAGGGTATACTTAACTTCTTCCAGTTCCACCTTTAAAACCTTTGCCCTTCATCTTTATTTTCTGGATCTAATTAATTTGCTGTTCAGCCACTCCGGAAGTGCGCCCAGTGCTTACCTTGCCAGGCTAAATATCCTGAACTCAAAAATGAACTCAAAAGTGGTCTGGTTAAACTAAGATAAACTTAACTTTTCGGCTGTTTAAAAGCGTCTCTTTTTTTTCACCTCTCACATGCGGCTGTCCGTCTCAGCATCAGAGGAATGAAGCCAGAGCGACACGGCCGCTCAAAACCACGACGTCTGATCGGTCTGTATCAGTCCGCGTCGCGGGTTCGCCCCAGTTTAGGTTATGACTAATATCCGCTGCCCGTGTATAACAACCCATCCCTGATTCAGACCTTCGAGTAAGGTGGCACTGTTGAACAGTGTTTTGTCCCAGCGATTCCTACCCAGGACGTGTTCAGTGCCACGAACCAGACATTTAGCAGCTTTTCTAAGCAGCTAAGGTGCTCAGCATCATCTCGTTTATCTTAATTGATCGGTATTTCTATATGCTACTTTCTGTGGCTGCTGAATCGTCCTTAGAACGCACGGTTGGCTTATGTCACGTGATGACGACCGAATCTTTTCTCTAATGATATATTGTGCCGTGGTTTTCCAATCTTGGGTTTCGATATGTTTCCCTGAGGATTCAGTCAGGTGTACTTTCCTTATACTGGATTAAGTTTCATCTTATTATTTCTGTCTCGTAAATTTTATATATAATATATATATATCTTTCTTCTTCTTTTTTAACGTGCTTTTATTCCCATTTTGTATGGGGGTAAGCACGATGCCTTCTTTGAAGGACTTTTGATTTGCTTGGGGTAGACCTGTGGTAAATTTATATATATATATATATATATATATATATATATATATATATATATATATATATATATATATATATATATATATATATATATATATATATATATACATACACATATATTCATACATATGTATATACATATGTATATATGTATGTATAAAGTCTCTAGTTAAAGGTCTTTGATATCATTACGTTTCTTTTCTATTATCTGTTTCTTGCTAAGATATTTCATGGTGCCTTCGGTTTACTGGTTTAAGAATTTAGTTGAAGAGTATATTATAGATTATGACAAACTGCTTTGGAAGTCAATCAGTCGGGTTATCCCATCCCTCTCTCTTCTTCCTTCTTCCTAGTCATAATTCTTCTCTTATCTTTCCTTAACTTTGCTTCGTTTTCATTCGTGAAATGTCCGCGTTCTCTCTGGAGACGTCGCTTGCCTGACATGTTCTCGGTATTGGATGGACGATGTTTAAGTAAACAGACAATCACGAACAAACAATCTAGTTAACTAAGGACATGTCTTAAATGTTTAATGAATTGTAAATTGGCTACAAGGCCAGAAGTATCATTTTCGAGCAAAGAGATAAACAAAGACTGGTAGTGCTTTGTTTAGTCTTGACAACAGCCCAATGAATTCTGGAGATGTAATGACTATTCCTCATTACTATTGCTTCTTTGAATACATTTTTTTCCTTATTATACACTAGGAGAGAGAGAGAGAGAGAGAGAGAGAGAGAGAGAGAGAGAGAGAGAGAGAGAGAGGGAACTGTGCAGAATGTCTCAGAGATAAGCAGTGGCTATCTCATTAGAGATAGAAGTCTTTTTATTGCATTTAACAACTTTCGTCCTTCATGCACATGGAATCATTCACATCACACGTATCCACATTTGCAAATAATTATGTAGTTTTGCGAAAGGACCATGCACCCGGATATTCTACTTGTTTACCAAAGAATATTGCCAGAGAGCACGCAAACACGCACACGCACGCACGCACGCACAAGCATACACACAGATACATATGTGTGGATATATATGTATATATATATATATATATATATATATATATATATATATATATATATTAATTTACTTATATACATATAAGCATATGTATGTATGTATATGTATACCAGCCTTTTAAAATATGTCCCCATCATCGGGACAAAGATAAAAATAAAATGTAAAATCAAATCACGAATATGACCGCGGCAGGAAGAACGTAAATAAAAAAAAAAAAAAAAAACAGAAAATGATCAAAACCATCCTAACGCCCCAATATCTCGACAGACTGAGCACGGAAAAGCACGCTGAGTACGAAGAGATGCGGAGTTATACAGTAGATATAAAATGCTATGCTTCTCACACGATGGGAGAGGGTGTTCCTATAATCTATCCTCTCACGAGTCACAGTTCAGTTCAATTATGAATAAAAGAGTAGTAAAAGGACTGACTAATCAACTATGGGGGCCAGAGGTCCATACGAGACCTTTTATACCCTTTAGAAGTTTAGCACCTAACCAGATGAGACCGGCATAATCTGAAACAAACCAACCATGAGTTGTTGGGTACTTAGATGGTCGACGATAGAGAGAGAAATGTTTCATCAGCGTCTTGTTTTGTTATTTCAGAATCATCATGTGCAATATGAGTTCCACATTTATTTGTGTGTGCCTTAACATTTGAGAACTCCATCTTGATCAATTCTCTCTTTGAGCATCCTTTTGGTGGACTGTGATAAATTCCAATATTACATCTAGGCTAAGTATATGTGTAAATTATACTTTAACTTAAAAAATATGCTTTAAACTTCAGTAAAGGAATCAATCGCTCCTTGATTTCAAAGAAGTTTAGTGGAAGGGCAACTTAAACACTTCATTATAAAGTTTATTACAACAGTGGAAAACGAACCTGTTGGAACAGATATTGACGGTTGGAAATCATTATTTAGCAATGTCTTAGAATACTCGACAGATGAATATCTTGGATGACAGTTTTCTTGGAAATATTTACTGAGATACTGAACCTCATTGTGGGAACAAGGTACATCCAAGCTGCAGAACATTCCTCCTCCTGTATTGGAATTACCGATGCTGGTTAAAGAGAGAAAGTAAAGCTGCTTTACTTTAAAGTATCTTGTATCATTGACTTGACACTTTTTTGGCTTTTGTAAAAAAAAAAAAATAAAAAATATATATATATATATATATATATATATATATATATATGTATATACATATATATATATGTATGTATATATATGTATACATACATATATTATATATATACATATGTATATGTATGTATATTTATACATATGTATATATATAATATATGTATATATATACATATATATATTATATATATTTATATATACATATATGTATATATATACATATATACATATATGTATATATATGCATACATACATACATATGTATGTATATATATATATATATATATATATAGCCTATATATATATTATATAGGCTATATATATATTATATATATATAGCCTATATATATATTCACATAGGTTGTTGAGAAAAGCCAGGAAAAATGTCAACCTCATCATCACCAACATCTCTGTCTTTTCCCAAGTAATTGGGAGGATTGACCCCTCCCATTGCGTCGCCTTCCAAATTACCAGCTGACCTTCTTTCCTACCAGCTGGTTACCATCTACAAGATCAAGATCTTCCATACCATTCTGTTTGGGTTATCATCCTCCATCGTGAAAACATGCTCTAAACAACGAGGACTGTCCTATCCTACGTTCTGTTTGGACTTATCATCATCTCCTAACTCTTTAATCTTTCTTGCTATGAGATATTCCATTTTCGCTTCATCAACCTCATTTTTGTTTTCCAGGTCAGAGACGTGTTCTCGTCAGTTTTCAAAAACCACACTTTAGCTTTGGCAATTAACACTGGCCTTCTGCTTTTTCTCATCGTTATTATATTTATCGTTTTTATTACTGTTTTGTGTGGGCACATATTCATAGGAAATCCATCTGATGCAAAAAAAAAAAATTAAGAAAAATTTACAGTAGCAACAATTGCAGTAAAATACAAAGACATTAAATTAAGAATAAACACTAGGTATATATATTTATATATACATATATATATATATATATATATATATATATATATATATATATATATATATATATATATATATATATACACATATATATATATATATTTTCAAATCGCATAATATGTTTAGACTTATCATCTCCAGCTCCTGAATCTTTCTCCATATGAGATACTTGAAGTTCTCTTCAGCAACTTCATTATTTTCCTTTTATTATTATTATTATTATTATTATTATTATTATTATTATTATTATTATTATTATTTGGTGCGAGCACACTTTCATATGGAATAAAGAAATAGCGAAAAATATATAGCAGCAGCGATTAGAGTAAATTACAAAGAAATTAAATGAGCAAGAATTAACAATACAATTCTTAATTACATATGAATGTGTTAGCACACCGAATAATAATAATAATAATAATAATAATAATAATAATAATAATAATAATAATAATAATAATAATGGTGTGTAGGGCAAGAAGGTCAGTTTTAATTTCCGGTGCTAAAGCGTGGTGTTTGAGAACTGAGGAGAACGGATTTTTAAACGGAAAATAATGGAATTGCTGAAACGAACTTCAAGTATCTCATAGGGAGAAAGATTTAGGAGCTGGGAGATGATAAGTCAAAACATATTGTGAGATAGAACATATTTTCAGGGCGGAGGCTGATAACCCAGACAGAATGGTATGGAAGTAACTGATGTAAGGAAGATCTTGTATATGGTAACCAATTAGTAGGAAAGAAAAAAAGCTCAGGGAGTGATTTTTAAGGCGACTCAATTTGATTGGTCGACCTCCCTAATTATTTGGGTAAAGAAGAAGAAGAAGAAGACTAAGAAGAAGACTTCTTGTCTTGAGGTCATATCAGGCGACAAAAAACAATTTGAATTTAGATATTCCTTAAATGTGTTCCTCATCACGATTACATAGTTGAGAACCATGAATTCAAGCAAAAATAATATGTTAATTTTTTCTGAGTATCCTTCTTGACCGTTCAGAAGTTGCAAATGATTACAACATGAATATCTTTTTACAGCGACAGAAAAAAAATGCATATATTAAAAAGAAGAGAGAGAGAGAGAGAGAGAGAGAGAGAGAGAGAGAGAGAGAGAGAGAGAGAGAGAGAGAAGGGTGCTGATAAAGTGAGGAGTCATGTTAGCACAAGAACAACTGATAAAACAACGACAAGAGAGAGAGAGAGAGAGAGAGAGAGAGAGAGAGAGAGAGAGAGAGAGAGAGAGAGAGAGAAACTGATGGATCATACTTGCGCAAGAACATCTAAATCTAAAAACGTAGAGAGAGAGAGAGAGAGAGAGAGAGAGAGAGAAAGAGAGACTGTTAAACTGAGGGAGAGAGAGAGAGAGAGAAGAGACTGTTAAACTGAGGGGACCATACTTGGACCATCTAAAAACGTTGAGAGAAGAACATAGAGAGAGAGAGAAAGAGAGAGAGGAGAGAGAGAGAGAGAGTGCATCATCATCATGCAGGACCATGGACAGAAGCGATCACAAGATTAGTTTCACTGAGCGTGCTTGCCTGCTTGAGTCAAGGAGGCTTTTTGATGAACAAATGAACAGTTTCAGGGGAGTCAGAAATTTTTTCACTTGTCACTGGCTTCAAAATTGCTGATAAATTATTTCGTATTTTCTCGGTACGATAATCGTTGGTTGTCACGCCACGATGAACTTTTGGGGAATGTAAGGAATTCAATCTCTTCTTGAATGCTGTTTACTTCTCAGTTTCTTATGAGGATAAAAGTAGGTTGGATATTGATGTCTGTTCGCTTATAATCGAAATATCTTATAAACAATTTCAAAAAACTTTTGGACGCGCTTTCCTATATATATTTTTTATTTTCTTTAATATTTTATATTTGTTTCAAGTTTCAGTTCTTTTGTTTTATTCTTTAATTTTTTATTTTCCAATACATGCAACGAATCTTTCTTGCCATATTGGTAGACACCGAGGAACTGTAGCCAGAGAATCAAGCTGTAATTCATACCTGTGATCAACAGTGACACAGGTCAATAGGAACCTCACTATTTCAGCATTATCCAAACACCTGTGACAGTCTCATCAGTACCTTCCCCTGGCTTCAAGCTCTCCCTTAATGGCGGACTAACACACCAAGTCAACCCTTTGTCGTAAAGAACACTGAACGAAACTTGCATTGGATAAGAGCCACATTTTTGTGAATGAGTACATACCAAACTCGCTCTCATTTAAGTTCTATCTTCTTCAATGAGAAGAATGCTCTACGGGAGAGACGAGATATTTCGAAACTGTCTGTGATGAAAGACAAATTTCTACCTGGCGGCATGGTTATTCGAGTATATTTACGACTCATGTGCTGGTCTTATTTGGTACTGCACGAAAGGAAAATCTTGACACAAATTGCTGCCTTCCGGCGAATCCGTGACTGTTTAGAAATCTCCGTGAAGATAGTTCTTAGTTTTCAAGTGACAACAGAAAGTCGAAAATCCGCGATCTTTTAGAATGTTATGGTTCTATTTTGTTTCGGAAAAGCGTCTTTCTTTGGATTCAGGTACGGTACTTTTGCTTTATAGTTGTATAAGGTATATCTTCTCTCTCTTGATGCAGATATCCTTTTTTTTACATGATTTACTAACATCATTACCCCTTCACATGGCCGACAGTTTTTATTCTACCTGAAAGAACTAGCCTGAGCTAAACTTGCAGGAATTTATTAATGCCTGAAAGACTGTAAATGTCAAGATATTTTGAGCATAAAAATTAAAAGACCTGAATGCAATAAATAAAAAGTGCGTGACAGACTTTTAATTTTAGATATTTCTAAATTTGTTATCATTAATCCAAATTCTATAAATCTCCGGTGCATACCTGAACAGTAGAATCGTATAGCGATAGCTTAATATCATTAAACGAACAAAGTCGAGAGAAATAAATGCCATAATCAATGTAACAAAATAAAGATAACATTATCAAGTGAAAAAGCAAAGTAAAGTGACAGGGCGCAGTATGGCACCACTTTAATATCAATAACATAGAAGCAAATTGTGATATTCTCCATCATAATACACACTGAGTACCCGGCAGCTCCCGGCAAAAACACCACGCAGGAAATACCTCATTTGTTCTTGTCCTCTGAAGAAAACTCAAACGAGAGGCTACAATGACGGATTGTTAAAGTTTACTTTGATGCAACGTTGGAAATTGAATATGCATTGCTAACATTCGGTTACCGTGCATCGATGCGACGAGAAGAAAAGATTGTATGTTGTAGTTGCATCTGATGGTAACGTTTCATAAGGTGAGATGTTTATTTACGCTATATCAGATCCAAGCTTCTAATTTTCGCGGACACCAAAACCCCATTGTACCCAACTGGACCCCTCTTATCTTACCTAAAAGCCTACGCAGGTGCCAGTGCTTCAAGCGGTATCCAGAAAAGAGCGGAGATAAAAAAAAACAAGAAGTGACAGAGAGAGACACAGTTATTCCGTAACTTCGAGTCACAACACAACACTGTCTTATTGTGTACTAGATCATAGGGGTTTCGTTCTATACAGCCCGAGTGGCCTATAGCTTGTTTGACCTTGGGACCCCAATGGCACCCAGGGAGAGATGCCAGAGGGTGCCATACTGCCAATACGCTCCTGCTGCTGCTGCAGTGCAGATGGTTTGGATGCTGCCGCTGCTGCTGCTACTGCTGCTGCTGCACGAAAATGATCTTTGAAGCGACCTGGGTGCTCGTTTGGTTGTTTTGTTACCATTACCACCGTTATCATCACTGAGATTGCTGTTACTTTTAGAATTCTTTCCTTGATTTTTAGCATATTATTACCAGTGAAACATTATCATTATTGTGACTCCTGCTCTCATCGTTATTATTAATATTATCGTTATTATTAGTAATAGAAAAATTGCTATCAACAGCAGCCGCAGATTCAGAAACAGTACTAAGATAGCGATTACAAATTATGTTGATAGCTAAATGAATACAGCAGTAGTGGTTATGTATGTATGCTTATGTATGTTTCGTGATAGTAATAACTCCACTTCTCTAGTTTTACATTCCTATCAAGTGACATCTAACTGACTGATTCCTTATTTGTGCAAGTTAAAATCTCCAAATTCTCGTACGTATCTAGCTGTTTGCTGACATTTTGCAGCTCAATCCGTTGGCTTTCACTTATATCTTCTTTTTCTGTTGATGCATATGATTTACTCATCTCCAGACCTCTTGATAAGCACGCATAGTCAGATAATCATAGAAGAACTCAACAGTAACGAACCGGGTTCGTATGTAAAAGAACCGAGGTTCGATTCATTAGCGCAACCCCCTGGTCCACTTAGTTATGGACGGGTTGATTGGTGTCAAGAAAAGGTTTATGGGGTTAACGACCATATCCCCATTGGCTTGGTGAGTAGAGGAAGGTTCTACCCTTTTAGTTCAACTCATTTTAATAAGGGTGAAAATCGAAAAATCAGTAGGTCAGTCTGGCTATAAAGCATGCGAGTATTCTGGGAATCTGACCAATAGATCTTGTACGACCCCGCGAGGGTGGGAAAAAGAGTGTAAAGCTATCAACCTCATCCCAAAAGACGGTTGAGAAAACAGGTTAATTATGGCTAGGTCACTTCCCTAAACAGAACGATAATATATATACTTATATATATATATATTTATATATATATATATATATATATATATATATATATATATATATATATATATATATATATTTCCGAGGTAGAGCGAATTAGATATTAAAGGACGTTTGTAGTAAGCTTAATGCTTGGATGTGAATCACGGTGATGTGATAAATTTCATTTATATATATATATATATTATATATATATATATATATATATATATATATATATATATATATATATATATATATATATATATATATATATATTCGTTGAAAGCAGTTGCCTTGATGGCATCAATAAGTTTCTTGCAGGTATCTTCATACCGTCTGAGTTTTTCTGATTCTCGTTCGTCAATTTCTTATATATATATATATATATATATATATATATATATATATATATATATATATATATATATATATATATGTATGTATGTATGTATGTAACTTTTGATATGCAAGACGAAAATACATCAGGAGACACACACACACACACACAAACATACACGTTACACACACAAACATACACGCTGTAATATATATATGTGTGTGTGTATATATTATAGTGTCTGTGTGTGTCTGCTGACGTATTTTTGCATTACATATCAAAAAGTTACAAAAGAAGTCATAACTAAGACCGAAATTAGAGAATTGCATATTATACGGTCATCCGCCAACCTCATGCCTTAAGTGATATCGGATTGAAATGTCTTCCGGAATGTTAGGAATCCGGGAATAGGTTTGTTGTCGTCGTTTCCAGGAACACTGGTGGTGGCAATGATTAAAGTGTGTCTTGCCCGTAATATCTTTGATGATGACGATGGTTTAAAAAAAGGGGGATTTTATGTATCACTTTAATAACAATAGAAACGTTGAAATCGTAAAATACATATTTCTTGTTGTTGTTGTTGTTGTTGTTGTTGTTGTTGTTGTTGTTGTTGTTGTAGTTCTTCTTCTTCTTCTTCTTCTTCTTCTTATTATTATTATTATTATTATTATCATCATCCTGTATCAGTTAATAACTTGTGACGATATATATATGTGTGTATATATGTATATATATATATATATATATATATATATATATATATATATATATATATATATATATGTGTGTGTGTGTGTATCTCTGTGTGTTTGTGTGTGTGTGTGTGTATTTTATATGAAAAAGGAGAAAATGTTTTTTAGTTTTATGTAAAAGTAAACTATTGTGCCATCTTTGTCTGTCTGTCCGAACTTTTTCTGTCCGCCCTCAGATCTCAAAAACTACTGAGCCTAGAGGGCTGCAAATTGGTATGCAGACTATCCACCCCCCAATCATCAAACATACCAAATTGCAGCCCTTTAGCCTCAGAAGTTTTTATTTTATTTAAAGCTAAATTTAGCCATAATCGTGCGTCTGGTAACGATATAGGACATCCCACCACCGGACCGCGTTTAAAGTTTCACGGGCAGCGGTTCATGCAGCATTATAGCGAGATCACCGAAAGATAGATCTATTTTCGGTGGCCTTGATTCAAATACGCTGTACAGAAAACTCGAATGCGCCGAAGAAACTTCAGTGCATTTGCTACTTGTTTTATTTTGCTATTTTTATAAAGATTGGGGTAGTTAATATCACTATCATCATTTCAAACCTCCCTGAACTGTACATATTTTTACCAGCTGGGATTTTCACCCATACAAAGCCATATAGTTTAAAACCTCCCCATATGGACTACTGTCAAATTAAGCGCCAGTGCCGGCCTCAGGCCTGTTCGATCTACTGCAACAACAATTTTCTAAAGAACTCCTCTGAACTCTACTTTCCCCCTTTCCTCCCCACAACCCCTTCCCGCGCAACCCCCCAACTCCCCCCGTACCCCGGAAGCCAGCCGTTATCTTTATGCACCTAGCATGTTCCTTCATAAATATGGCCAAATGATAATTTTGGGACCTGTCAAAACTTTCTCCTGTGCAGTCTGCTCAGTCTAAAATATTTAAAAGTTTTGAAGAATTCTTTAATGGAGTTCTAAATTATATCAACATAATTTATGCATTGCCTTTTAGAATTCCCTGCGTCAGATTTTATGCTGGCAAGCAAGGGGGAGGTTTTTTCCCCTTTCTTTTAGCGATGCCAAGTCTTCCTGTTTTACGCCATCCACTGTTTTAATAATAAATGGGGGTCGATAGGGAATAGGACGGGGGTGAACTGGGTTTTTTTACATGAATATTCATTTTCGTCTATGATATTTCACGTTCATGATTCAATATAGACACGCATGCATACATACATACATGCATGTGAACAAGGCCAGGCTGTTCATTGAAATACACTTATAATTATTCTCAAAAATGAAACTTAACTTATAATACAACTGCATGCATGCATTTATATGAAATCAGTGGTTATCACTTTAGCTTGTATACATGCATACATACATGCTAAGATAGGATGTGACCTAGTTTTTCATGTAATCTCAATTTATATTCGTTCTGCTTTATAACACTCATATTTAATTATGCACTAATGTACATGCAAATATACTTATTACATAGATCAAAGACATCATGCACCATGCCAAGGCTTTAACAAAATTATAATCTAAGAATAAACACTCAAATCAGAATGAAGGCTAACTTGATATGTACGCGTTTATACCGGAAGAGCACAGCTCGTCATCATTAAGAAAAAAGATAGATGCTTAACTCTTGCATCTTCTGGATCAAGTTTGCAGTCTAGTTCTGAGAATTCATCAGGTCTCTTCTCTTTTGATACAGTATATTTGTTCCGCATTGCAACATTTCTCATTTTCGGTCCTGTTACGTCTCATTCTGGCGTACAGCTGGCAACGAGGTGAGTGACCTATTTTGCTCTATAAAATAATTGAATATACAGAGCGAGACTGACATTAATTTATACATTCGTGGCCGTCCCAAGACCAAAGAAAAAACTATCCTGTCACAGAGAATAGTTTATTGTCGGATATCACCTGAAGGTATTTATCGTGTTCATGAACTACCTTATTTACCAACTTCAGCTGTATTCATAAATACCTTATTTACAAGCCTCTGCTAAATGTTTATCATTATTATATTTAATAAGATTTTATTTGTATGTCAACATCAACCATAGGTACTTTTCCACACTCCATTTAGGAACATCTTTGTTTGCAATCCCGATATAGAATGTTACCGCATTCAGAAACGACCTTGTTTACCAGCCTGTGGTGAAGGTTATATTATCTTAACAGTATTTAGAAAAATTTTTTCGTTATGATGAGACTCTTCAGGAACTCCTCCCTTCGTATGTCAGAGCCAAAGATTTTTATCACTGGTCAAAATTGCATGGTCCTTCAGCCACAATCATAGATTGGTATCGTATTGCATTTGGAAGAATATTTTTTTTCAGCATGGCCTTGGATATTTGTCTCTCTCCGGGTTGTTCTCGCTTAACGACTGAAGGACTTGAGGGATGACGCCGTAGCATTATATAGAATTCATATGATATTGAAGAACTACTGTTTTTCGCGTATCAGCCACAACAATAATGTTATCAGGAACTCCTGTTCAAGAACTTTTATTTGTCTCCCGTAATAACTTCCAGACTAGTTTGAACAAGACAAGTCGGGAACTTTTTCGTTTGCCAACTTGAACCATACATTTTTAACATAACTGTGGTCAGGACCTTCATCGTTAATTAGGCTTAATTATAGATTCTTACTACTGTTCAAAATTCCTCTGTCCGTCAGCAACAAAAATACATCTATATGATATCTTATTCATACTTTTTCATACATTGTTAGTCATTGCCGATCTTGGTTCTTTTCATACTACATTCAGGAACCACCTGACTTGCTAGTCAAAACTGTTCAGGAACTCTAATGTTCGTTAACTCAGTCGTAGATATTTTTCTAATAGTGCCATGCTCGTCAACCTAAAAAAATTGTCAATTCATATTCAATTTAGGAAAGACTTTTGTTCATCCGTCTCAGATTCGGCAAATTATTTTCACCATACCCTGTCAATAATTATCGAAGTACTAATTCCTAATCAAAGATTCCTATTATACTCTAGTTCGAAACTAACTTTTAGTTTTCTGTAAAAGAAAACTATAGAGATGGCTGTTTGTCTGTCCGTCCGCACTTTTACTGTCCGCCCTCATATCTTAAAAACTACTGAGGCTAGAGGGCTGCAAATTGGTATGTTGATCATCCACCCTCCAGCCATGAAACATACCAAATTGCAGCCTTCTAACCTCAGTAGTTTTTATTGTATTTAGATTAAAGTTAGCCATGATCGTGCGTCTGGCACCGCTATAGGTGCCAATAGCACAGGCCACCAACCGGCCGTGGCAGAAAGTTTCATGGGCCGCGGGTGAGAGTTTCATGGGCCGTGGCTGATAGTTTCATACAGCATTTTACGCTGTACAGGAAACTCGATTGCGCCGAAGAAACTTCGGCGCATTTTTTACTTGTTTTTGTTAGCCTCAGCCAAAGATTTTTTTCATACTTTGTTCAGAAACTGCTTTGTTCAGGGTCTACATTGTACATTGGTCTCCACCAGTGGTTTCCATCATTTTTTTTCAGAAAGTACCTCATTTGTTAGCCTCAACTAAAGACTTTTATCACATTCTATTCAGAAACCACCTTGTTCGTCATCTTTGGAGATTGGCGGAGAGTTTGAGGCCTCCATTGTATCCTGATAATTGTTTAATGTCACTGCAATTAACCGGAAGGAGTTTCGGTTCACAGTCTATGCAGAGTTGAGCGTCTTCTACACTCCTACCTTGAACTCTCTCTCTCTCTCTCTCTCTCTCTCTCTCTCTCTCTCTCTCTCTTTGTTCTTCCCTTCTTCCCCAAACTTCGCCTCTCTATTTCCCCTCTCTCGGCATCGCAGCGACCATTAGAGCCGAGTGGTTGCAACTCAGCAGATCAAAGCGTCTGTCGTGCAAGTTATTGCAACTCAAGGATGTATCCCGGTGCCTGCACGCGAGCGAACGACTGGGTGTGTGTGTGTGTATGTGTATGTGTATGTGTGTGCATGTGCGGGCTTGTCGGCGGGTGAGTAAGCCATGGGAGAAAGTTGGAATCGTATTCCCGGGGAAAAAGTTGTTCCATTCTATTTTCACGACACCTTCGAATCGTATCACTTACCCCCAAAGGTCCGACCTAAAGCTGAGTCGAATAAACTCGGTATACTTTAATCTTGGGAGAAGAATAATCGAATGCAGGATCGTCATTAATAACATCATTATTTTTGGTCAGTATATATATATATATATATATATATATATATATATATATATATATATATATATATATATATATATATATATATACATATATATATATATAAACATTAAGCTATAAATGTATATGTAATGTCAGTTACAAATGTCTCTGTCTATATATATATAATACCGGAGGATTATTCCCGAACAAATACCTATTTACTGATATATAATGCTAACCACCTATCAAATTCTTAATGTCCCCTCAGTTCTCTCTTATGTAATACCGGAGGAATTATATTATAAGCGGTTTTTCATCCGGCGGATTAATTCCCGAACATATATACCGATATATATAACCATATAATATATATTATATATATATATATATATATATAATGGATATTAAACGACATTTTTATATATTATATATATATATATATATATATATATATATTATATATATATATATATATATATATATATATATATATATATATATATATATATATATATATATATATATATATATATATATACTACGACCCAAAAGATAAAATGTTGTATATTTTATCATAGTATAGTTTAGCTTAATATAATACATTCAAGAAAGCAGTATACTTATATTCAAATTTTATTTTACATTAAGTAAGACGAGTTTCATTCATTATTGAATGAAACTCGTCTTACTGCTGCTAGAATCTCGCGGCTTTTATGTAAAAACTTTATGCAAGAAGCATTGTACACCCTTTTATAATTATGTGTATTGCAAAGTGGAAGAAAAACAAATAGTAAACAATATACTCTGGTTTTTTCTTTAGGCGACAGAAAGTAAATGCAGACGATATCGTTTCAGCTAAACTTAATCGGAGGAACCTTACTTTGGACGCCACCCCAAAGAAGTTGCAATTAAAATGCATTTGCCAATAAGGGCCAAAGTATCAGCTGTAGCTTTTCACTGTCGACTCAGCAGGCTATAACTAAGAAATGAATAACAAAAAAAGGGCAAAAGAATAATAAACCAGTGTAAAATAGTCTTAACTACACAACTAGAAAGAACTACCAAAGGCCACCGTTCAGATGGGGATTCATAATTACTCAATTGTGGTATTTTCATGTTTCTGAATGATTTTGCGTTATATTTCGGTACAGTTTTTATGACGAGCCTTTGCTTCGTTATATATTAAAAAGTTACAATATTTGAGCACTCTTTCGTGTATAGGCTATGCATATCTGAAACTATTCTTTTTCGTGCAAATGCTTGTTGGTTGTTTAGATGCAGCCAGCCTAGTGACAGCAGGGGGTCTTGCCGCAAGGCGACAAAGTGTGGTAAGGTTTTGAAGGGGTTAGGAGGCCTGTTGTGCGCATTTGGACTTTGTCCAAACAACTGGGGCGAATCTGCAGTGTTTTTGCACATAAGTTTGATTCAGTTGTTGTGTCCCATTGAGTTACGTGTCAAAGTAAAATGATTCTACAATTGCTCTTCTTATTATTCCTCATAAAAAAGCTTTCTACGCATTCTTAACTTTACATTTAGGGCAAGAGATCTGTTTATATAAGTGTGATTCGAAACAAATAGTTCTGCTGTTCTAATGATTGTTTACGTCTTACTTTATAGTGATTTAGCATATTTTACTACCTCGATCTGTAATTATTCGATCCCCACACTCGTCTGTTTTTCAACATACTCCATCGACTCGGGACTGGATGTTCTTCAGACAGCATTTATCTAACTGTAGTTTGTATCAGAATGCTCATTTGCTCATTAACCTTTCCTTCTGTATTCTTTTTTTTTTTTTTACTAACATAATTTAATTTTTATCCTAAATTACATTGCCAGGTTTGCTCATAAGTTTTAAGAATATTTTCCATTTTAATGTTGATACAGCCTTGACCACATTATTCCTTACCTCCATAGTATCTTCTTTTGTGGCCTGTAAATGCAGTTCATTCAATCTCCGTGTACCCTCACTAAACTCATCATATTCTCACCGATAATTTATCAGACAACGAGGATTTTGAATGTTCTTATAAAATTTCACATTAACTTAGTCTCCTTTCCTTTGTCTTTCTCACTCCTTTCTTGTGAAACGCTATTGTTCTAATCATATTTGCAGCCACATTTCGAATCTTTCTTCTTTAACCTTAAACTACTCGTGCAGTCTAGTTCAACAATTCATCGACAGTCACTGATCATTTTTTTAACAGAGTACAGAGTTGCTCTTCATTATCACATAACCTGACAAATTCTTTGATTATTTACTCTTTCCAGTGTAGACTTTGATTCTTCGCAAATCATATATGCCTAACAATCAAGCCTTTTTCAGAACAAATTTCTAGAAGAACCTCCAAGTTCTCATTTATTTGATGTATTCCAAACCAACATCCTATGCCATCTCATTGTTTATCACCTACTTCTTTTCTGGTTTTACAAAACAAAGTTAAAATCTCCTCCTAGAAACTTTCTCTTTTCTTATTAATATCTGGGCCACATGTAGTTGATGTAGTATCTAGAAATGAACCTTTTCTCATTTGCTGTTTCATTTTACTACCAAAATTCTTTGATTAGCTGATCAGCTTTCTTTCCCCTGATCCAAAGTCTTTTCATGTCCCTGTTGTAGTCCTCTCCTATACCTGCATCCCTGTGTCCTTTCCAGCTCTGTGTGGATTTCACTTTATCTAAAGACTCGCCCAGAGTCACTACAGCTTCCTTACATGATTTGCTTTCTCTTCTGCAGTACACGATAGCTAAACCCCGTCAGGACTAATCATCCTTTCTCCCATATTTTTACAAAATTCAAACACGTATAGGGTTTAGACCACATATCTCCACCTATTGGATGGTATTTCCATATATAACATGAAGTGATATCATTAGAAGAAAATGAAAACGTTATTGAAAACTATCAAAGCGTGAGAGTAATAGACTACTTTTGTAGTTCCGGTTTGAGGTTCCTAGCGCAAAAGTCTGCTTTCAAGGAAGCAGAGAGTAATATTTCTTTACTCTCGCGGTTTCCATAGTTTAAGAACCACGGTCGTACAACGTATATATATATATATATTTTCTGACTCACGTCGGGATCAACCCAGGTCTCTCATGGAAAGCAGAGGCGTTACCCACTGATATCAAAAGAAGAAAATGAAAAAACTGCTTGCATACCAGCGAGTTTTCCCCAACTTACTGAAAACAACATTTCATTCAAAGTGTGAACAGAAATAAATTTCTGACTCACGTCGGGATAGACTCTCACTTTTCAAAAGAAGTTGGAACCTTCCCCAGGAATTTGCATACCAGCGAGTTTTCTTTTGACTTGGGCCCAGTGGGTAACGCCCTTGCTTTCCACCTGAGAGTGGGTTCTCCCGACGTGAGTCAGAAATTTATTTCTGTTCCACACGTGATTGTGTGTTGATGATTTCTATCTTATTCACTCAGAGGGATAATTCGAGAGTTGTCTAGTCATTGCTGAGTCGGGAAGTTTTCTTTACACTATGCACAGTTAGCTTGGCCCAGGTAATTCCGGGTGCAGCTGCTCTCAGGTTCCAACTACTTAATATGGCCCAGTACTATGATAGACCTGGGTTCGATCCCGACGTGATCAAATTTATTCTGTTCACAACTATATATATATATATATATATATATATATATATATATATATATATATATATATATAATATATATAATATATATAATATATATATATATATATATATTTTAAATAAACAGTAATAGATTTAACTGTATGAGACTTTACCTTTTCAGTATTAATAATAAAAACACTTTTAGTATACCAAATAGCAAACTCATTGACCCTCCGTTTATTCTTGTGTCAGAATCACTACCGTAACAAGGAATTTCACATTTTTAAATAAATCTCAAGGAGATTACTTGCCTCTTAGCTTTTTCCTTTTCCAGTACAAGAAAAAAAAAAGAAAGTCTGATTTTAGATAAAACCCCAATTTCCCCTCCCGAGAAAGGCATCGCGATAAGACCCGGAGGCGAGAGGTTCCGGAATATCTGAGCTCGAGATAACAGCGACTCACTTTGCATGATCAATCCACGTTGCGAGATGGCTTGAGACTGTATCCAGTTAATTCTGCAACCCACGCTGGGCCAATATGCTCTCTCTGATTGCACAGCTTTGCTTCGGATTGCTGCTCGTAACCTCCAATTCGTGTTTAGAACGCCACAAGTGCGAGAACGTCTTCCCAGCGTTTAATGAGAGCTCTCGGGACTCCCTCTCCTCGGGGAAGCGAGCTGGACCTCCACGCTGCGTCACAGACGATGTACTTTGTCTTGCATAGTCATGGCTTTCCGCTCAGCTCGTTTGTGACTCTGTGGTTTTCATCGGGTCCGACCCATGTGCCGTGATTTAAAGCCCGCCTAAAAACGCGCAGACTCAGACCAAGAAAGGCGGCGAAGGGACACTTAAAATGGAAATGAGGAACGAACGTGTAATCAAGACAACCAATATTCATATCAGGGACGAGTGGGAAATAGGACGCTCAGACTTCAAAACATGACGAATGGGTAATTAACACGCCCAGAATTCAATCCAGGAACGAAGGTTTAATAAGGACAAGCAAAATTAAGATTTGGAACGATCGGAAAATGAAGTAAGCCAAAATTCAAATCAGGCACACCAGCAAATAAAGGCGCGTTGTGCACTCAGCTAACATTTATTGGAGTGTGTGTGTGTGTGTTTTTTTTTTTTTTTTATTCTGAGAAGAAAAAGACGTCCTTGGTTTTGTGATTCCGATTGATGTGTAATCATGTGAACTCAGCCCGACATCCAAATTAGGTAAAAAATACTCGGGAAATGGTGAAATTTTCACCACTAAGAAAATATCCACCTGATGAAATGTAAAATCTACGGAAAAGCTAGCTAAATGAGACTGACCATAATGTGGAAAGAGCTGATCTGGGAGAATTTCAATTGAACTGATAACACATTTCCCCACACAATCGGTCCATTACCTTTCAAATATGAAAGACCAGTCTGTTATCTTTTTCCGCCTCGATTTTGATTTTTATTCCAACCGGTTCCCAGTTCAGTTCGTTTTAACCCTTTTTCTTTCTCTCTGGTAAATTTATTCTTTTGATAATAGGTACCGAATTTATTGCCCGCTATTCGGAGGCAAATTCAGAGAGTGATTTCATTCGCGATTCTTTTTAACAGGTTTGAATGACCGAAATGAATACGTGAGCCGAGGAGGGAGGGATTATATGAGAGGCTAAATTATCGGGAGTCTTATTATCAAGGTTATCAGAGCTAAACTGTACATACGAAGACATGCGTATACACAGAGCTAAACTGTACATACGAAGACATACATACACATGCATACACACAGAGCTAAACTGTACATACGAAGACATGCGTATACACAGAACTAAACTGTACATACGAAGACATGCGTATACACAGAGCTCAACTGTACATACGAAGACATGCATATACACAGAGCTCAACTGTACATACGAAGACATGCGTATACACAGAGCTCAACTGTACATACGAAGACATACATACACACACAGCTCAACTGTACATACGAAGACATACATACACACAGAGCCCAACTGTACATACGAAGACATACATACACACAGAGCTCAACTGTACATACGAAGACATACATACACACAGAGCTCAATTGTACATACAAAGACATACACACACAGCTCAACTGTACATACGAAGACATACATACACACAGAGCTCAACTGTACATACAAAGACATACACACACAGAGCTCAACTGTACATACAAAGACATACATACACACAGAGCTCAACTGTACATACAAAGACATACATACACACAGAGCTCAACTGTACATAAAGACATACATACACACAGAGCTAAACTGTACATACGAAGACACACACACACACAGACGTAGCAATACAATTTAAAATCTTTAAACTATTTGAAAAGTAAATTTCGCAAAATGACGAAAGATTAACTTTCGTTGTGAAAGCAAAATGAATCGGAGATCGTTTGTGCCAGTCATATCAAAGTTGTACGAGTCTCTGGAAGAAACCATATTATATTTCCCCATTTTGTTGTGTAATACGAGACCTTCGAACGCCTCGTTTCACATTCATTTAATCTTGAAACGAATATAAAAAGTCATTTTACTGAATACAAATCATTATATACGTGTATATATATGTATTTATATAGAGATATATATTTATGTATATATATATATGTATATGTGTATATTATATATATATATATATATATATATATATATATATATATATATATATATATATATATATTATAATGAAGCAAAATGTAATGCATTTATAAAACAAGAAATGTTACACAGCTCATAAGTATCTATAATAATAAAATCCGAGTGGATCTTGTTTGTCCTTCCCCGGGTGACACTAGGGGAGACATGACACACACACATCCTGCAAACCTGTTTGTCCGCCCCGTGTTGGGGCGGGGTAGGTAGGGGAACGGGAGGGTAGGGGAGGCATCCACCCTCCTCCTGCAAACCTGTTTGTCCACCACGGGTGGAGACAGGGTAGGTAAGGGATCGAGAGGGTAGAGGAGACAGCAGTGCCGGGTTCCAGCGTGAGTTGCGCCAATCAGCTCGTAAGAAATAAGCTTATAATTTTTGCTATTAACGAACCTTCTCATTTCATATTTTGAATTGGCTCAAAACTAATTATGTCATTTTACTTATCTATTAAAATCTGAATGTCAGTTAGGTATGAGGCATTCAGGAACAATTGCCTCGTAGAACTTGGGAATTCTTGGCAAATTCCGAGAACAATTGATGTTAAACGGTAAATAATTGTAATATTTCTCATCCCTATCAAACATTTTGATAACATTTGATATCAGCTTTATTTGAGAAGACGATATCATAAAGTACTGAATAATAAGCAGAATACCGTTAGGGCTAACTGGAATGAGAATTAAACAATGAAAAATTACATTTATTTATTAAGCAGTTGATTATTTTCTGTTAAGAACGACTTTCCCTATTTTCTTTTATAGTGAAAACTTCGGCGGAAAGCGTAAAACTGGCCCATTTCACTTCTCTTGCCTCTTACCGTAAAGTTTTCCGATAAAAGCGTAAAGGAAATCTTTAATGAGGACAGATGAAAGCAATGCGGTGTCGAGAGCTCAGCAGGCTCTCTTATTTTGACTCTGACCGAAACAGAACTGAATCAGTGACAAATAGATAAATATTTGCGAGGATGGAAGTGATTCACACCTCTGAAGAATAGGAGGTTTGGAGGAGATTTCAGTTCCTCATGGGACGGGTTGGTATCGTTCTCGGCTAGCACTCTGCTGGGCCCGCGTTCGATTCTCCGACCGGCCAATGAAGAATTAGAGGAATTTATTTCTGGTGATAGAAATTCATTTCTCGTTATTATGTGGTTCGGATTCCACAGTAAGCTGTAGGTCCCGTTGCTAGGTAACCAGTTGGTTCTTAGCCACATAAAATAAATCTAATCCTTCGGGCCAGCCCTAGGAGAGCTGTTAATCAGCTCATTGGTCTGGTTAAACTAAGGTATACTGTACTTAACTCTGGAGAAGATTTCAGGTCCAATGGATGTGATCTGTGAGATACCACTGAAATAGGGATGGGTCATCCTCCAGGTCACATTATTCAGTGTCTTGAGGTTCGTAAAAACTGACAAAGATAGTAAGTCAAGTCAGTCAAGTGATACTGAAAGTATCTGTTCACGGGTTATAATTGTTGAGAACATTGATAATAAGAAGATAGACAAGCATCACGGGAGATGTTAGGAATTTTATATTATAAAATGCGATGTCTTGAGAAAAAAAAAAAAGCCAGGGAAACTAGCAAGTTCATCTTTTGCTCTCGAAACTTAGAATCCACCACTTTCTATTTATCTATTTATTAATTTTTTTTCCCTTTTTAATAAGTGGTATCTCTTCTTTCTGTATTTCCCTTTGCGTTCTCTTTCTTCTTCCTAATGAACACCATATTTTTTTGGAAGCATAAAATTTCAAGTCAGTGGCCCCTGTGGGCTTGTTCCATATGAATAGGTTTCATCTGCTAAATAAATAATAATAAATAATAATAATAATAATAATAATAATAATAATAATAATAATAATAATAATATTTTAATAAACAAAGGACAATGGATTTTTTGAGAGAAAACGATCAGAGCGGCTTATAAAAATATTTACAAGATTTCAAAGCAAGCACACACACACACACACACACACACACACACACACACACACACACACACACACACACACACAAATAATAAAGTCTGCATTCCGTTAAACTAACAACTCCTCTTGCATTGTGCAAACGCTCCCTGGAGTCTGTGATCCCTGTTTCGGGAGAAGAAAATTTAATTATTTTTTTATGCATTCAATATTACAGCCGCGCATAAAAGTCCGTTTTTATTCAAGCAATACTTGGAAACATTAGAAATGGAATACTGAAAATGATGGTCTCTTTGCATTATGAAAATGGTCGGCACGAATTCTCTCCGGTCGTTATTAGAATGTTTATTACAGTGCGAGATTTAAAGACACGACCACTTCGTCATTGGATGGGTCGATATCGTGCTCGACTAGCACTCTCCTAGGCCCGCGTTCGATTCTCCGACCGGCCAGTAAAGAATTAGAGGAATTTATTTCTGGTGATAGAAATTCATTTCTCGGTATAATGTCGTTCGGATCCCACAATAAGCTGTAGGTCCCGTTGCTATGCAACCAATTGGTTCTTAGCCACGTAAAATAAGTCTAATCCTTCGGGCCAGCCCTAAGAGAGCTGTTAATCAGCTCAGTGGTCTGGTTAAACTAAGGTATACTTAAAGACACAACCAACACGGACCTTGATTTTTCTGTTAAAATAAGACACGTAACTTCTCTTCTTACTGTTAAAGATGGAGATGAATGCAAAACCTTATATCCTACTAAGTATCTAATTTCGAAGGATTCTAAGTTCAATGGCCAGAAGCTGAACAGGATTAAACTGCGCATCAATCAAAATGAACGTTATCATTAGCTTATATTAAGTAATATATTATTGCAAGTGTCGTAAAAGCTACCAATAATTTGAGTGAGCTTTTGCAATACCAGAATAGGAAAGTCCTTAAGTACTGATATTAAACGAACAAATATTATAAGTGAATGCAGCAAATGAGTTTACATACACATATACTGTATATATATACATATATACATTATACATATATATATATATATATATATATATATATATATATGTATATATATGTATATGAACTCATTTCCTGCATTCACTTAAAATATCTGTTCGTTTAATAGCAGTGCAACAGAACTTAACTATTCTGGTGTTACAAAAGTTTCACTCAAATTATTATAGTTTATACATATATATATATATATATATATATATGTGTGTGTGTATATATATATATATATATATGTGTGTGTGTGTGTGTATGTGTGTGTGTGTGTATGTGTGTACGTAAGTGTTTGTGTGTGAGAGCGTGCGCAAGCGTGCCCACGTGTGTGCGTATGTGTCTGTATCTCAAATCTGCACATATATTTACATGATTGCATATTTTTGCCTTATGTCCGAGTTTTTTTCGGATTTGTCTTCGGATTGGTCATAGTCATTACATGAATATTTAAATCGAATTTCACTATATTCATATTCTTTCCGTATATTGGAATTTATATTATTTTTTCATAAATATTAAGGTCACGCAAAGTATAATTTGAAGAGGAGGAAGCCGTGAATATGAAATGATATAATTTAACATACCCAATTAAATATGAAGGGAGATTTAAACTGAATATTTAATCATTTCCCGACATCACATTCATATTATATATTTCTCAATAAGTCATTCATTTGCTTTACGGTAAATTGCTGGGAGGAAGTCAGTTCTCATAAATGCTAAATGGTTTGAAAGACTCTGCTAATTCGTTATAACCCCGAATTACATGAAATTTCCAAGACCGCTGGAATTCTTTTGTTTTTCTGCAATGGAATTTCGTGCTCGATACTCCGGTCAATGCTCGCTGATTAAAAAGTACCTGTACAGAGTACAACGAACCTTGTTGCACATAATATCACTATTTTTCCTCCCCTTGTTTTGAATTAAAACCCGGCCTGTGTCAGAAGCAGCAATCAGAATTCATTCGCGAGAACAAACAGCGCTGATGCATTTGTGCTCCGCAGCTGGTAATTAATCTGTGATTGTTCGCTGCAAATATCGGTTGATTATTTACTTCAGTTCTCCAAATGAAGGCAATTTGCCCGCTAAGCGCACCATTGTTCAGAGGAATTATAATGACGTGTTACCCAGGACGTCATTACCCCATAATTGGATGACGCCAATCGCTAATGAGTTACGTATCAGTTTTATATTTTAGTAGTTCGTGAAGGTGGTGTCATGCATGGAGCTTTTCCAGGATCTTTTAGGATGTTGCCTCCAGAGTGTGCGGAAAGTGGGAAGTATTGGCGATAGAACTCGAGTCACGCATGTTTGTTTACCTCGCCTTCCTTGATTTCCTTCCACTGATTTTGCCTTTAATTTCGTTCTTTGAATGACTGAGTGTTTTATCAGCTCCTATCTTTATCTCTGATCAGGCAGAACGGCAGCCATAGAAGGCCTGCGTTTAAGTTTTACCGTCAATATTAGTTGCTGAGTGACAAGTTTGGCGGCAAGCGACTAAAGACATTAATGGAAACTTTTATCAGTGCCTTAAGAAAAGAATAATCGCTTCAGGTATTATTTAGATTTTTTCTTGGCAAAAAGAATCTTTTATTTATTAATTTTTTTTTTTTTTTTTACCAGGTGGATGGTGCAGTTTCAGTTGGCGCATGAAGGCATAGTTATCTTACAGTGAGTAGAAGTTTAACGTAAATTGAACAGTTATGTAGAAGGAACCTGGTTTAAAAAGCGAATTTTCTTGTAAAAGCCATATAAAGGCTCATTTTTCTGTTGCATAATACCTTCTAGTATTTGCAAGTTGCAATTACATATATCTATCTGTCTATCTGATATATGTATAGCAATATGTACACACAATAACACACACACACACACACACACACACACACATATATATATATATATATATATATATATATGTATATATATATATATATATGGTATATATATAATGTGTAATGTGTATATATTCATATAAACACATTAAAGGCTTTATACATATAATTTACTTATTTTCAAGACAGCAATTATCTCTTTATTTTTGGAAGAATCTAAAAATTAAAACTAGTTTCACCAAACAATGTCAAAGATATTTTTCTTGTTTTTTATCCTCCCACCAGTTTTGCAACCAACACCTTCCTAATTGTCAGGAAGCATTAATGATACCGAAGACAGTTTTCTTTCCTTGGAACGCCTAACAGTCATTTTCCAAACTGTAACAGCGGGAAAAAAAAATCTTTCCCCTTAACATGTTTAAGTAAAACTCTTTTAGTTCTCGAAGACATCGTTATTGGTTTATTGGAAACAGATAAGGTGTGATGGAAATTGAAGCAGTTTGTGAGTTTATTATTGCGCCAGCGTCTATATATAGTTCAGAATAATGTCAGGGAGACAATGCATTTTCCACAGAGAAAGAGGTGCACTGCCGTTTCTGGGCACAGAGAAAGAGGTGCACTGCCATTCCTGGGCACAGAGAAAGGGGGGCACTGCCATTCCTGGCCACAGAGAAAGAGGGGCACTGCCATTACTGGCCACAGAGAAAGAGGGGCACTGCCATTCCTGGCCACAGAGGGGCAATTCCTGGTCAGAGGTGCACTGCCATTTCTGGGCACAGAGAAGAGGTGTGCACTGCCATTCCCATTCCTGGCACTGCCATTCAGAGAAAGAGGGGCACTGCCATTCCTGGCCACAGAAAGAGGTGCACTGCCAAAGGAGTGCACTGCCGTTTTGGTCACAGGCAAAAGAGGTGCACTGCCATTCTTGGCCACAGAGAAAGAGGTGCACTGCCATTCCTGGCCACAGAGAAAGAGGTGCACTGCCATTCCTGGCCACAGAGAAAGAGGTGCACTGCCATTCCTGGCCACAGAGAAAGAGGTGCACTGCCATTCCTGGCCACAGAGAAAGAGGGTACAGAGAAAGAGGTGCACTGCCATTTCCTGGCCACAGAGGGTGCACTGCCAAGAAAGAGGTGCACTGTCAAACAGAGAAAGAGGGTGCACTGCCATTCCTGGGCACAGAGAAAGAGGTGCACTGCCATTCCTGGGCACAGAGAAAGAGGTGCACTGCCTTTCCTGGGCACAGAGAAAGAGGTGCACTGCCATTCCTGGGCACAGAGAAAGAGGTGCACTGCCATTCCTGGCCACAGAGAAAGAGGTGCACTGCCATTCCTGGGCACAGAGAAAGAGGTGCACTGCCATTCCTGGGCACAGAGAAAGAGGTGCACTGCCTTTCCTGGGCACAGAGAAAGAGGTGCACTGCCATTCCTGGGCACAGTAGAAAGGGTACAGAGAAAGAGGTGCACTGTCATTCCTGGGCACAGAGAAAGCCATTCCTGGGTAGGTGCACTGCCATTCCTGGGTCATTCCTGCCACAGAGAAAGAGGTGCACTGTCATTCCTGGTCACAGAGAAAGAGGTGCACTGCCATTCCTGGCCACAGAGAAAGAGGTGCACTGCCATTCCTGGCTACAGAGAAAGAGGTGCACTGCCATTCCTGGCCACACAGAAAGAGGTGCACTGCCATTCCTGGGCACAGAGAAAGAGTGAAAGAGTCACTGCCATTCCTGATCACAGAGAAAGAGCCCTGCACTGCCATTCCTGGGCACAGAGAAAGGAGTGCACTGCCATTCCTGGGCACAGAAGAAAGAGATGCACTGCCATTCCTGGGTACAGAGAAAGAGGTGCACTGTCATTCCTGGGCACAGAGAAAGAGGTGCACTGTCATTCCTGGGCACAGAGAAAGATACACTGCCATTCCTGGCCACAGTGAAAGAGGTGCACTGCCATTCCTGGGCACAGAGAAAGAGGTGCACTGCCATTCCTGGCACAGAGAAAGAGGTGCACTGCCATTCCTGATCACAGAAAAAGAGGGGCACTGCCATTCCTGGGCACAGAGAAAGAGGTGCACTGCCATTCCTGGGCACAGAGAAAGAGGTGCACTGCCATTCCTGGCCACAGAGAAAGAGGGGCACTTACATTCCTGGGCACAGAGAAAGAGGTGCACTGCCATTCCTGGGCACAGAGAAAAGAGGTGCACTGCCATTCCTGGCCAGAGAAAGAGTGCACTGCCATTCCTGGGCACAGAAAAAGAAAGGGCAGAGAAAGAGGTGGTACTGCCATTCCTGGCCACAGAGAAAGAGGTGCTCTGCCATTCCTGGGCACAGAGAAAGAGGGCCAATCCTGGTCATAGAGAGATACACTATTCCTGGGAGCTATTCCTGAGAAAAGAGTGCACTGCCATTCTTGGGAAAAAGGTGCACTTCCATTCTAACTACAGAAGAAAGAGGTGCACATTCCACCAGAGAAAGAGGTGCTCTGCCATTCCTGGTCACAGAGAAAAGGCCAATCACAATTGGTGCACTGCCATTCTGGGCACAGAGAAGAGGTGCACTGCCATTCCTGGTCACAGAGAAAAAGGTGCACTTCTGGGCCATTCTGCCATTCTTGGGCACAGAAAAGAGGGCACTGCTATTCCTGGGCACAGAGAAAGAGGTGCACTGCCATTCCTGGGCACAGAGAAAGAGGTGCACTGCCATTCCTGGTCACAGAGAAAGAGGTGCACTGCCATTCCTGGCCACAGAGAAAGAGGTGCACTGCCATTCCTGGCCACAGAGAAAGAGATGCACTGCCATTCCTGGGCACAGAGAATGAGGTGCTCTGCCATTCCTGGGCACAGAGAAAGAGGTGCACTGCCATTCCTGGGTACAGTATCGTTTCTTGTGATTTCGGGGAATTCTCGTGTTAATTACAAATCCTACATGTCGAGAAGAGGTCTCTCATCTAGTGTTTATTTAGTGGAGTTTGTTAATACAACATGGAAGGTATCAGTGTTACTGAGGCGAAATAATGTTAGATGGCTGAACTGCGTACTCGCTAATTGTAGTAACAGCAAGAAAACTGTTTTAAGGAAAATAGGGAAGAATCTGCACAAGATTAGTGCAGCTGATGCTGCGATTTCTTTCGATAGCAATTGTCTAAAAGAGGGATTCTTACCATTATTATTATTATTATTATTATTATTATTATTATTATTATTATTATTATTATTATTATTATTATTCTCGCATTTTCTAAAATGAATAGGGTTATTGATCTCATAAAGAGTTTTCGACGAATAGAGTAGTAATGATCGAAAATAAAGACAATAAGTAAAATGATCTCATAGTAGCAATTAAATCATCAAGTATATGAAGAACACAATTAAACAGCATCTTGGAACAAGATAAACCCAGATATCTAGGGATACTTTTCATGAATTAACCTAAATATGTAGGGATATAGGGAAAACTAAGGCATATTCTATGAACAAACCCAAGGTTAGAGGGAGGATTGATTTGGACGAACCAGGCATAAGCAGTGATATTTTTCATTTAGTAAATCCATGGCAATTTATAGTTAATTTTCCTGTATAAATCCCTGGAAATATAAGGATATTCCATAATGATAAAGACAAGGATATCTATGAATATTCCTCATGGATATACTCAACTTTGTGAAATCTATTCCTTATGGCCAAACCCACGATACAGGGACAGTCTTTACGAAGTGACGTAGAGATATGTAAGGAAATTCTTCATAGGAAAACACTAGGGTATTTTTTAATAATCCTCATGAACAAGTTCATGGAGAAAATTCTTATAATTAAATCATGGGAACTTCTTTGAACAAAACCAAAAATGTATAAGATATTGCTCTGGAACAAACCCATATTTCAGCTAAAAGACTTGGGGCATCTTCAAAACGGCGGATTACGAAAAGTACATATTTTTGTACATATTTAGGGAAATTGCAAAATCGGAAGCGAAAAAGTGTGTGGTTTTTAACGATGTTTACATTTAAGCCGTGTTCAAAGAATTTAAGAGATTGATCTGTAGGAGACATAAAAAAAAATGTGACAAAATCGTGTTATCGAGAAAAGGGTAAAAACGATTAAAAAATGCTTCGAAGTTTCTTCGGCGCAATCGAGTTTTCTGTACAGCGTATAATGCTGTATGAAACCTTCATCCACGGCCCATGAAACTCTTAGCCTCGGCCCATGAAACTCAGCCACGGCCCATGAAACTCGTATCCGCGGCCCATGAAACTCAGCCACGGCCCGGTGGTGGCATGTGTCGTTGGTACCTATAGGGGTGCCAGAAGTACGATTATGGCTGACTTTAACCTTAAATAAAATAAAAACTACTGAAGTTAGAGGGCTGCAATTTAGTATGTTTGATGATTTGGGGGTGGATGATCAACATAACAATTTCCAGCCCTCTAGCCTCAGTAGTTTTCACGATCTGAGGGCGGACAGAAAAAGTGCAGACAGACAGACAAAGCCACCTCATTAGTTTTCTTTTACAGAAAACTAAAAAGGTCTTGGAAGACTAAGACAAAATTCCAAAAAATTTAACTGAGAATTTTAAATGGCTGAATTATTTGTAATGGCCTTTAAGACCGCTAGAAGATTCTCTGCTTGATGTTTACTGATCGTCATCGAGTATTAGAAAGAAATCTAATTACTATTATTATGATCATTATTGTTTGTTGTTGTTGTTGTTGTTGTTGTATCTTTATTTTTATTCGTTTTGCTCTTCTCCTTTGTTTTTTCTTTCCCCTCCTTTTTCCACCTCCCCTGCCGTAACTGTCTCTGTCCGTCTTCTCCTGCGTCCTCGCCTCCACTTCTATTTTCCTTCGCCGAATCTGGCTCCTATAAAAAATTACTCTCTATTTCGCCCCTAACAAACAGCTCTGACAGGTGGCAACCATGAGCCGAATGTTATCAAGGAAAAACAGATGAAGGCGCGACACTTGGAGAAATGTATACAATTCTGCACAAATATTGAGGCAATCAGCGCTGACGACAAGTCTCCAATTCTGCGACGCTTCCCCCTTTCCGATATCCTCCGAATCTACAGCAGTAATGGGATTAGCCTCGAAGGGAAATAGGACGCTACATGAGGGAAGGAGCAAGATTTCAATCTTCGCTCACCTGGGGAATGAAAATAACAGGCTGCTGCCACTTTTTTCGGGAATGATTTAAAACCTTTTTTTTTTTTTTTTTATTAAAATGCTGAAGTAAGTGATGTTTCTTTTTTACGAGGCAATCTCTTAACGTAACATTTGTTCGACGTACTGTATTAGAGATAATTATCCTCAATAAATACGTCATTTATTCATCTTTCAATTGATGTCAGTCGCAGAAAACTTGTGTGAAGAAGAGTTTGTGTATAAAGTATTTCGGAGCTGTTAAAATAGGAGAATTAACATGCAGAATCAACATATCCCCACAAATCAGCTGATGATATTAAAATGCTAAAGTAAGTGATGTTCCTTTTTTATGAGGCAATCTCTTAACGTAACATTTGTTCGAAGTACTGTATTAGAGATAATTATCCTAAATAAATACGTCATTTTTTCATCTTTCAATTGTCAGTCGCAGAAAACTCGTGTGAAGAGAGGTTGTGTATAAAGTATTTCGGAGCTGTTAAAATAGGAGAATTAACATGCAGAATCAGCATATACCCACAAATAAGCTGATGATATCCCCTTTCAAACAAATGCCTCTGGAAGTGCAAAGCATAATTTCCTTCGCTTATGACAGGATGAGGAATTAAGCAATAGAGTTCCCCCTCTCTCGATGCAACATAAATACTGTCACGGCGCTCGAGTGGCTGTAACTGTGAAGGCTTGCAAGCAAGTCAATTTGTTGGAATAGTCTCTGCAGTCTGGTCTTTGGTAAGGAAACATTTGTAAAATATATCAACTAAGGAATTTAAAAAAAAATGTTTTCTGTACAGCGTATAATGCTGTATATGAGACTCTCAGCCACGGCCCATGAAACTCTCAGCCGCGGCCAGTGAAACTCTCACCCGCGGTCCATGAAACTTTCAGCCACTGCTCGTTGGTGGCCTGTGTTATTAGCACCTATGCAATTCCAGACGCACGATTATGGCTAACTTTAATCTTAAATAAAAGAAAAACTACTGAGGCTGGAAGGCTGCAATTTGGTATGCTTGATGATTGGCAGGTGCATGATCAACATACCAATTTGCAACCTTCTAAGCTCAGTAGTTTTTAAGATCTGAAGACGGACAGAAAAAGTGCGGACGGACAGACAAATAGCCATCTCAACAGTTTTCTGTAGCAGAAAACTAAAAGTGGTGATGTATTTAGCTTTGGATTATTTGTCACTTAATATGCCACTGAACTTGGTATTTAAAGTTCAGTTAGAAAAATGGTACTTCCATTATTATTCTGTGTCGGACTGGAGTATCTTAGTTACGAGAGATTCTAGGAAATACCCTCGAGATACCAAAAATGAGATGAAAGGATTCCCGTACGGTTTCGCCATAGACCGGGGGGAAATCTTAACTTTTGTTGGAACTGAAACCCGTAATCGCCCGTGGAAGCTAAGTTCAGCAAGTTTTAGGAAACGGGAATTGAGTAAAGCTGCGAATACTTTAGCGACAGCAGAAGTTAAACCAATAGGACAGCAGTCGGCGGGAGTTGAATACGAATTTTAAGCAAACGTTATGCAGTAAAATACGACATATTATTCCTAAAGAAGATTGTTGGTCGGTTTAACGACAGTGAAAAATATTTAAGAATCTTACTGATTACGCATATATGTATGTATGTATGTATGTATGTATGTATATATAGCCTATATATATGTATATATATATGTCATATATATATAAATGTATACATATATTATATATACTTATATATATATATATATATATATATATATATATATATATATATATATATATATATATATATATATATATATATATATATGTATATACTGTATATGTATATGTATATATATATATATATATATATATATATATAATATATATATATAAAACTATTTGTGTATTTATATTCTTAATAAACTAGAGTGACCTTTTAACTTCTCGTGATTTCTTGCACACTTTTCTATGTTTGTCGCTATATGTTTGTCACCATACAGCCTCGAATCGAAAAAGAAGGGCAAAGAAAAAAAAAAATGAAATCCCAACGCCCACTGAATAAAAATAGAACTCATTCACATTAGGCTGGGGTGATGTTCAGCTTAAGAAATCAGTAACGAAGAAGGATAGAGGTCTGTTCCCACTAAACTTACATATATCTGCCGGATTCAGGTGTATTTTTCCCGAGATGGATTAGGCCCATTCTAGCCTTCGTTCGATGGTATATTACCTTTTATTACTTTCTCGGATTCAAGGCTAGAGTGATTATTTTATCTAAAAATGCGAAGAATCCGTGTCTAGTAAAGTCGACCAGTGGATTTTGTGTATACGACTAAAAAGCAGTGTAACCTAAAATACTTTTCTGCTTATGTAGAGGATGGATCTATCCCAGCTCGAGTAAAATATATTTGAATTCGACAGATTTTTATACTTTTGAGCTTTTGACCTTTAACCTTTTTCGTAGTCGAGCTTTGAAAATCAAAACTCGTGTCTGTGTATGTGCGCTTGTGTATTTCCTTGTGTTTGCTAGTACGTGGGTCGTGTTTATATCTACATTATATCTACATTAACTTGCTGCTAGAAATTAAGCATGAACCTTCAAGAATAAAATATTCATCCGCTTTACCCACACTTCTCTGCTCAGGAGAAGATACAGTTGGCATATGGATGAGGGTGTTGTTAGTGGCGGGGAAAGGGTGAATTGTATAGGCTGGAAATACCGGCCGCTATTCAGTGGCCTTTGTTGTTGAAAATGAATTTACATTTATGATTAATTCATTTTGCCGGAGAGTTGTCCAAACAACATATTGCCGCAGGAGATGGTTATTTGTCTAACATGTGAGACAAAAATTATCCTGTGTTTACCACCAAAGTTTGATTCCATAACTGTCGTTCAAAGGTTTTTGTGTATATGATGAATAATCATTCTCTTTTTTTACAACGCCACTAACCCAATAAAAATCAACAAAAAAAGTGATAATAATAAAAAAAATTCTATTTCACGTATATAACACTTGTTTCCCTTTTGATATGGGCTCCTTTACATGGGTACAGCCTTCAGGTTTTTCAAAGAAATCCTTAGTGTTAGGGTCACTAGCCCCCCGTCATTTTTCTTGACCTCAACAGAGCTGGTACCCATTTACAGATGAGTGGACTGGTGGGAAGTAGACTGGGAGCTATCCGCGGAACTAGCAAACGAGGGTTGAACGCAACAACACAATGTCACGGCGGCTACTTTGCATGGTTGCTCTTTTTAGTGGTGGGAGCAGTTATAATAATAATAATAATAATAATAATAATAATAATAATAATAATAATAATAATAATAATAATAATAATAATAATAATAATTATTATTATTATTATTATTATTATTATTATTATTATTGAAAATAATGGCTGTTTCTATGGCATTCAATTGATACAGTCTTCTCTATTCTTCTTATTATCTTCTTTTCATCAGCGTGTAGCTGATGTATCAAGTTTCCTGAGGACACGTAAAGTTTCCATGTTATTTCAGTAGTATTACCATTCTCTCTTTGTAAATGACCGCCAAATGGCCAGAGCTCCCTTGTCGAAACGTCAGAGGTAATAAAACTGAAATAACAAGAAAACTTTTATATGTCCTTAGGAAACTTGATACACCAGCTACACGCTGATGAATAGAAGATAAGAATAGAGAAGACTCTATGTAAATTGAATGCCGTATAAACAACCATTATTTTCAATAATAATAATAATAATAATAATAATAATAATAATAATATAATAATATAATAATAATAATAACAAAATCCGAGTGGATCTTGTTTGTCATCCCTCTGTTGACAGTAGGGGACATGACACAGCCACCCTTCCCCTGAAAACTGGTTTGTCCACCCCGGGTGGGGGTGGGGTAGGTAGGGGAATGGGAGGGTAGGGGAAACAGCCGCCCTCCTCCTGCAAACCTGTTTGTCCGCCCAGGTGGGGGGTAGGCTAGGTAGGGGATCGGGAGAGAAGGGGAGACAGCAGTTAAGTAATCCTTAGTTTAACCAGACCACTCAGCTGATTAACAGCTCTCCTAGGGCTGGTCCGAAGGATTAGACTTATTTTACGTGGCTAAGAACCAGTTGTTTACCCAGCAACGGGACCTGCAGCTTATTGTGGAATCCGAACCACATTATACCGAGAAATGAATTTTTATCACCAGAAATAAATTCCTCTAATTCTTCATTGGCCGGGCGGAGAATCGAACGTGGGCCTATTATTATTATTATTATTATTATTATTATTATTATTATTATTATTATTATTATTATTATTATTATTATTGTCATCTCTAGGGAAGAAAGACGCTTCAAAACATGTTCTGTTGAATATTATTACTGCTTCAGCAGAGTTTATCGTAGACATTACTTTTTTAATCTCTCTTATACTTTATATGACACACGTGGGAAGAGCAGATGGCCGATGTTCCTACTGAAGAGATGGTGAAAATATTCAGAAATTATGCGTGTATATTACTGGTATAATAATACAAATAATTATACAAAGAGGTTTGTTGAGATGTGGGTGAAGGAAGTTCACCTGATAGCAGAGGTGGCCCTCTGAAGGCCCTTGTACAGTACAGTAGTGCAAAATACATGAACATTGAAATAGATTTTCTTCATCTGCCACCCTTCCCGGACTAGACCTTAGCCATCTCAATGAACTTTTCACCGTATGCCTTGCGTATAATTCACAATACCAGTCAGGTACACACATGACCGCATTGTATTTGTCACTATCGCGGAATCTTGAATGTTGGCCACTTGCTCCTCCCCCTTGTGCCAAAGAGAGAGAAGTTGTAAGACAAATTAAAAAAGAAACTTATTAGATAAGCTCTGATGATACAACAACAGTATTGAACAGGATATCATTACCACCACTATTGTTACATTCGTAATGGGAACACCAAATATAGAAGAGAAAGTCTTATTAAGTTGCCATGCAAGCACCTTCAGAGCAGAAGAAACACTTCCAGGAAGATTGGCGCGTACCTTTTCATGTACTTCTAAGAAATCTGGGTTGTTATTCTGCATCTTTGCCTAATCATTATTCCAGGAGGATTAGCATGTCGGTGCTCAAGGATATTTGCTTAATGCTTATTCAAGGAAGGCTTTGATCTTTGTGTTCAAAAAATGTTGTCCGTAATTATATCCAAGATACTGACTTATTGTGTTCGTGGATATTTCTACGCTCATGATTGAAGGATATCTGTATGCCAGAATCTTGGATTTGTCGTGTTTTTAGTAGGACAGGATCTTTGTCATTTCTATATTCTGTACATTTTTTGCCGAGGTAATAATTCTGTGAAGACTGGCTTGCCTCTGCGCTAACATTACCTGTTTGTATTTCCAGGACAACGGGCAACACAAATTGGCCACTTTGAGTTCTGAGAAATTTGGGAAGTATAATTTCGAAGGTGATGGGCATATCTTCGTTACCGGATAAGTTCTTAAGAAGTGTCTGTCCTAGGAGGTCTTATACATTCGTGTTTTAAGATATTTGCCCAGTCGATATTTTAGGAAGATTAGTCTATCATTATTCCAAGATCTTTGTCTGGTCGTTAAGATTACCAGGCAAAGTTAGCTGCTATAAGACACTTCTGACTGTGAGGAAATTTGGAAGAGTAAACAACTAATATTGATATGCTGTTGAATGAAATGTGACCGGAACGGTTTTTCCAGACATATTTCATCGATTTTTAAAGGGAAATTGATAGCATGAGCCTCATAGAAAGGCTTTACTCGTTCATTGGGAAAAATCAGTCTGATGCACAGCCTAAATTTTATTACTATCTTTCCAAAATCTGATTGTATTTTATTTTCGCTACTAAAAAAAATTCAGACTAAGATATTTTCATCATGCATGATATTTTCATGAATGAAAATCTGAATGTTCTTGCTCAAACACACACACACACACACACACACACACACACACACACACACACACACACACACACACACACACACACACAAACAGTCACATTTTCCAGGGTAAAAAGTGAAGCTTGGACTGTGGAACAGCCAAGATGGTGCAGCAGCTCACTTCCAATCGATCATTCTCGAAAGCAGGTTTTTTGCTAATAATCAGAAAGCAAGGTCAGGAAGTTAATTTCATAAAATAAACTATAGAAAGACGGTAACAAACTGGAGAAAGGCGAGAGAATCAGAGAAGGCAGTCAGAATATACTCACTAAAAATTAAATAAAAACTGAAGGAAGAGTTCCTTCGGATGAAGAGGATGCAGCCAGAACGTACTCGGTCAGTGTACACATTGGACTCAGGAATCCGTGTCAGTTTTTGTTGTACGGCTTATTAGCTTTTGTCTGAAAGCTGTGGGTTCCGGTGTCACAAAGGTGTAGGTGGCGTTTCGTCTCCTTAAATAGACTCTCAGTTTTTGTCAGCACTCTATTATTGCAGGTGCTTCCTTCGGATAAAAACAAAATCCTTCAACACTCCTACATTACAAACACCTACGAGTCCTTTGCTGTTAAATTTCTTATATTTTCCACATCTCTGGTTCAGTTTGCAATTTCAAAACGCCATATTTTTTCTTTTCTTTTTATATATTTTTTTTTAGTGTTTTATAAATAAGATGCTATAAATTTTTAGTTCATGATATTTAGCCTGGCAAGGTAAGCACTGAGGCGCACTTCCCAGAGTGGCTGAACAACAAAATTAATTAGATCCAAATAAGATGAAAGGGCAAGGTTTTACAGGTGGAACTGGAAGAAGTAGGTATTCCTTAGTTTAACCAGACCACTGAGCTGATTAACAGCTCTCCTAGGGCTGGCCCGAAGGATTAGATTTACTTTACGTGGCTAAGAACCAACTGGTTGCCTAGCAGCTTGGGACCTACAACTTATTGTGGAATCCAGACACCACATTATGACGAAAAATGAATTTTTATCACCAGAAATAAATTCCTCTAATTCTTCAATGGCCGGTCGGAGAGTCGGACGCTGGGCCAGCAGCGTGCTAGCCGAGAGCTCTACCTACCCCTCCTATGAAGAATGCCCAACAGTTGTGCTAAGGAGTATTGGCCAGAGAGATTTGATGATAAAGCTTAGGCAAGGAAGCGGAAATTGGAAAAAAGTAAAAGGCTAAAAAGGGGGTACATTTAGGGCCCGAAGGAACGTTTCAAATACCCCTTAGCAACGTCTGCAATTCACCACGTGAGGTGCCCTGGCAGCGCTACCCCCAACAGAGACATCTAAGATGAAACGCGATTTTTCAGAATATCTAGAAACCAGAACCTTCATAAGAACTCCAGCGGATGTTAATTATGTATCTTTCTTTCCCAAGCTAACATATGCTGAAAAAGGATACGTTTCCATTTTAAAAGCTTCATTGCTCATTCTCTCTCCCGTAATTAAAAACTAGACTGTGTAATTCTAGCTTAGTTGCAAAGTTGATAACTTTGTCTCTCAGACTACCCGCAAAATTGCCTATTTTCCATTTAATTTGTATTCTCTTTCCGAGACCGTAATGCTTCATGCATTTCATGATGTTTATGGCATTTTCTGTCATAGAAGAGAAATAATTTTTTTTTACCTCAGTTAAATGGCAGAGAATCTCTTGATGCTCCGTAACTTCCAAAGCAACTATACGCACATACACACACACACACCCACTGATATGTATATACATACATACATACATACATACATACATACATACATACATACATACATACATACATACATATATATATACATATATATACATATATATATTTATGTGTGTGTGTGCAAGATAATGCCACTTATTGGGAGTAAATGTAAAAGCTACTGTCACCTCATATTTTCGGAAGGTACATGTGGCCATTCAAATTATTAATAATCACAGGAAATTACTATCTACTTAAAATGTGACCGCTTTACTGGTTTAATTTTTGACTGAAAATATTCTTGGCGATACAAATTTTAAAAGCTACATTATGGCAATCAGTTTCTAACTGTGTGCTCATTCCTCACCTTCAGTGAAACATCTAACGAGGTTCTGTGAACCATCATTTTCTATATGTGTAACTCAAGATTGCACCCATAAGCACGAGGCTAGCAATATCAGAGCAAAAATCGAAGCAAGGTTCAAAAACTTGCAACAGGCCATTGGAGTAGGCCTAAGGTATCATCAGCAATGAGAATCTCTGAGGATCGAGAATTCAGTGGAGTGGGTGAGTGACCACATTCAGTGCATTGCGATGAAAATAAAAGACTTCACATAATCACTTCAGATCAACTCCATTATTAACGGCAGACACCTTTAGTGAAGTAATGCCACCTTTGCACTGCGCTTTTAAGCCTTTTACTTTACCTTCATTCCCATTCTCTTTCTCCAGTCTTGATGTCCAACCTGTCTAGCTATCACTTCTTAGAGCAACAGTGAGGTTTTCTCCTAATTTCACGTTTAGATCCTCGTTCTGGATTTCCTTTATTTCCTGGGTCTCTGTACCTTGCCATCCAACTCCTCTCCTAGGCTCTGATTGGCCGAAAGTGCCCCAGTGCTTGGCCTGACAGCTCAGATTTCATGAAATCAAATAAATTGTGACCTGCACAATACGTCATAAAATTTCACTTCGTAACTTGCGTGTGATCAGGACACGCCCCTAATCTCTCTATCTATCTCTCTATAATAATAAAATCCTAGTGAATCTTTCTTGTTTGTCCTCCCCGGGTGAGGGCGGGGGAGGTAGGGGGATCGGGAAGGTATGGGAGACATGACACATCCATCCTCCTCCTGCAAACCTGTTTGTCCTCCCCAGGTGGAGGCGGGGTAGGTAGGGGATCGGAAGAGTAGGGGAGACATGACGCATCCATTCTCCTCCTGCAAACCTGTTTGTCCACTATTGGTGGGGACGGGGTACGTAGGGGATCGGGATGGTAGGGGAGACCTAACACATTCACTCTCCTCCTGCAAACTTGTTTGTTCGCCCCAGGTGGTGGAGGGATAGGTATGGGATCGGGAGGGTAGGAGAGATTTGGCACATACTGTACACTCTCCTGCAAACCTGTTTGTCCGCTATTGGTGGGGACGGGTTAGGCAGGGGATCGGGAGGGTACGGGAGATACGACGGGCAGCGGCGGATTCCAACGCAGCGTAGCGCACGCCATCAAGCTCGTAATATAATAAAAGTTCCTCCCTGTCTGTCATCTTACGGAAGCGTTTCTAGGCGCAAGTTTTAACCATGATGGGATTTCGGAGGAGTCCCAGCCATTTTCTGCCCCTCAAAATATATCGCATGCATATGCAGTTCTGTCCTGGGGAGATATTCGATATGTCTGTCATTTTCCTCGGTTCGAGATATTCTGTAACATATGCAGTTTCTGAAGACGGGAGCTTCAGACGGCATAAAACGCGGTAATTGGAAGATCTATTTTTAAGATGCGGATGCGTCTATTCATTTTCCCCAGCGACTGGAAGTCGTCCCGGGCAAAGTCGTTTAGCAATTTGCAAAGGTATGAATGGATAAAAGGGAATTCGCTCTAGTTGAACATTTTATTAGAGTATCAATACAGGTACATGGCAGCCTGGGAGCTTTTTCTGAATGCTTCTCTGCTCATTACGGCATTAATTTGCACCCGAAAGGAAATGAGAAAAAGGCGAAAAACATTAGAATAATTGGAATAATTCTCCTCCCTCTTCTCTTACAAACTCTCTCTCTCTCTCTCTCTCTCTCTCTCTCTCTCTCTCTCTCTCTCTCTCTCTCTCTCTCTCTCTCTCTCTGGTAATTTAATTAGTTTTTCCTCAAAGCACAAAGGGGTCATCTCAACCTATCAAAACATTCTGAAATTAAAGTAAACTCTCCATACGTCTGCACAATTCTCTTAACGAAAAAGAGGATACAACACTGATAATCCAGGCGCAGTGACCTAGTTTGGTTAATTTTCGTATTTTTGCTAATTATGTAAAAAAACAAATATTTCCTTTTTGAACAAGTAGAAACAAATGAGCGGCCAAATACCCACCGAAGAATAATGAAAATGCTTCTATGTAATTACACTAACCTATGAATTGTATTTTCCAAAGAATGTGTCACTAAATTTCAATCGCCCATTCCTTTCTGTTTTTCATTCATTCGGGTTTTCATGTATGAGTGGTTATCAACGTTTCTTCGTTGAGTGTGTACATACATACACATACACACACTATGTATATGTATATAAGTATAATATTTGTACACAATACTATATTATTCCTATGCTTTTTCAGTTTCCATTCCATGGTCCTTATCTATCCTGGCTTCTTTCATCAAACCTATTTAACTACTATGACCCTATTTGTCTGTTTATTATACGATGGAAATTAATGATCATATTTATATCTATATCCATATCAATATATATATACACATACATATATATTTATATATATATATATATATGTATGTATATATATACATTCTATATATATATATACATATCTATCTATATCTATCTATCTATCTATCTATCTATCTATCTATATATCTATATATATATATATATATATATATATATATATATATATATATATATATATATATATATACACATATATATATATATACATACATACATACATGCTCATGTGTTTGTCTGTGTGAGTGGTAGCAAGTGAAAACGACAAGGCGAATGAGCAATTAAATTATCGGATGTACGATTCAAGATAATGTCGTTCTTGGACTAAGAATCGTTCAGTGTCGATGAGAGAGGAGTGCTGGTGACGTAAGAGTGGAAGGGCTGATTTTGCGAATTCCCGTGGAAGTGACTGCAAAGGATGTATGAGGCCAATTAAAAGCTGAAATGGATGATATCACCAGTGAGATGCTGGATTATGGTGAACAAAGAAGCGTGACTGAATGAACGGCTGACCAAGGTGTGTAATGTGCTTTTGGATGAGGAATAGTTCAAGGTTTGTGAGAGGGATAATCGTTCCTTTGTATAAAATTAAATGTGATAAAGGTGATGGCAAGGGTTTTAGGGATATAATATGAGTTAGTTCGACGGGGAAGGTGTATGATCAGATACCGATTGGGAAACAGGAAAGATGACTGGTCTGACCGGGCCAGAATGGTATTGGCTTGGAAGAGGAAGGTGTAAGGATTATGCGTTTATTTTAGAACATTTATACAAAAAAAAGTAAAAAATTCGCCGAAGTGCCTTCGGCGCAATCGAGTTTTCTGTACAGCGCATAATCAAGGCCACCGAAAATAGATCTATCTTTCGGTGGTCTCGGTATAATGCTATATGAGCCGCGGCCCATGAAACTTTCAGCCACGGCAAGGTGGTGGCCTGTCGTATAGCGTTGCCAGACGCACGACCATGGCTAACTTTAACCTTAAATGAAAGAGAAAACAACTGAGGCTAGAGAGCTGCAAACTGGTATGTTTGATGATTTGAGGATGGATGATCAACATAACAATTTGCAGCCCTCTAGCCTCCGTAGTTTTTAAGATCTGAGGGTAGACAGAAAAAGAGTGGACAGAGCAAAGTGTGGACAGGATAAAGTGAGGACAGACAGACAAAGCCGGCACAACAGTTTTGTTTTACAGAAAACTGAAAGTAAAATTAATAGTAAAAATAAAAGTAAAAGGAAAATGCCATATGTGTTTGGGGTTTAAATGCACTGCCGGTAAGTCTTCTGTTTAGGCGTTTCAAGCAACTCACTTATAGTACAGAAGTTTTCAGTAGAGAGGGTACGTCCACGATTCATAAATCTAAGTATAAAAGTGAAAGAGACTGTTGCCTTATCTGTCCTCTGAAGCCACCCAACGTTAGGAAAAACTGGAAATAAAACATACAATTATACAGCAGCTGACTTAACGACTTCAATAGAAACTTCCAGTCGCTCAGGGGAGTCGCAAGCATCCCCCACCACCGAACCCACCCTCTCCCTCCAGAGACTGAGGCATCCGGCAAGATCTTATAATTCCGGCGCTGTTATTAAAAATTAATCTGGCGACGTTGACAAAACGCGAAAGAAAGATAAAAACTATGTTAATGAAGACGAAGAGCGTTGCTCACAGGAGGAAACTCAGAGAAAAAAAAAAAAAACTCGTGTGACGAAACAACTCCATTCGAAGTTCAGCGGCGGGGAGGCCCACGCAGGAGCAATAAACCTCTAATTCATTAAGAAAACAGTGAGTGATGGCGTTTTGTAATTTCATTTGACTCCTACTTTTTCACATTATGAAACTTGTAACGAGGAAAAACGCGTATGCCGCGGCCCACAGATCATAATTGAAGTCCCCAGGCAGGGATTTGAGGCGATCCGAGACTCGTTTTTCTTAATGCCACCGTGAAGGCTGATTCACTTACGCCTAATGGCAGAGGCGCTGTTGCTTGGGGCCCGCGTTGCGGATCTGCCTCTTCTTCTCCTTGAGGTCAGTATTGATTTGGGTATATAGTTAAGAGTAAGAATGCCTGACAGGCAGACCGATATATATACAGTATACATATATATATATATATATATATATATATATATATATATATATATATATATATATATATATATATATATATATATATCTGTGTGTTCATACGCATGAGCATGAAAAACATAGGTGTCGGGATTATCCGTGTGTATGTGTGATTGTGATTGAGTACTATAAACACTTTAAAGGTATATAAATAGCAAATCTTGGCATGTTTTAGCCCTGGGGTCTCCTTCGACATCGAGATGCCAATTAATATATATATATATATGTCTCTTAAGACCATTCTGACTCTTGTAGGTAAAACATGTATGTATATGCGACATTATAAACATTTATATACACAATCTTGGCTTTCTGTCGCCTCCGGAGATGCCAATAGACGACTCTTAACCACACAGAGTAACACACGACACAGTTATATGCGCAGCTTTCTAGACAAGTATCTTACCCACACACACACACACACATTCTAAAGCTTTTTAGATAAAAAAAAAAACCATCATTTCAAACTGACGAAGGCACCGCTTTCTGGACAAAATGCTTTGGTCTGTTAGTTTTCATTTACACCTACGGACTTTCAAAATCTCAATACCTCCGTCTTCATTTTTTGCTCTGATACAACTTATGAGTACTTATAATCCAAGATCTGATGCGGCATCTTTTCGTAGCGATACTTTTTCTTTCTTTACCCTGCAACGTAGCTTTAGTGATTTCTGAAAATCAAAATCCCTGGGTTTCAGACATTGTCGGCTTCCGTGTGTTGGTCCATTCTTAAGTTATTCCTTTTGATCGAGTGGGATTATGCATCGAGTGGATAAGGACCAAAGGTGACAGAAATATTAAGATGGGATGCTTGTGTTAAATTCCTGTTTGAAATGAGTTATGAAAACATTGGTGCTCATAATTCAAGGATGAGAAAATATCAGTAATGATTAATTTCCAGTTGCTGTCTGAAAGACGAGGAATATAATTTTCTATCTTTTGCGGAGAGGAGGGGATGTTAACTTTAAGATTTAAAATCCAGAGTATAGAATGAACATACACAATAACTTATGAATTACAACAAACAAATATAATGGGAAATTAAATGATAATCATACAAACATTGACAACATGTTAATAAAAGTCATAACTTCCCACAGCTCAAAGACAGAATGTTAATTCATACGCCATTTCACAAAAGATTCGCACACCCATCCACAAAAGAATATTACTAAATGTTACAGCTTCTTACAGCTCTGCGACTGAACGTTAATGAGCATTATGACAACACTGCAAATGTTATGGTCTCGCCAGGGATGGCCTTTTGCGTGCCCTTGAATATATATGTGTGTGGGTGACCCGAGTCTGCCTCTTTCTTCCTACGTGCTTTTAACTGACGATGAAATTGTGCTTTCAAAATGTCAGAAATATCTCCGATTTCGTGCATCCTAACCTTCTCTAAGTGGATGACATTTAACTTAAATCCGGCTTTAAATAACCAGATTTAATTAGCAGATATACCTACAAACGTTTGGAAAACTTCATGGGAATAACTGGGAAGCTTGGCTCTTAAACCAGAGCTAAAGTTTGTAATGGAATCTGTCTTTATAGACCTGATGGTAAATATTTGCATTTAATATCGTTGCAACTGGTGGTGCGTCCGAGTAACAGGAGAAGCAAATCACTATTATATACAGTGATTTAATATGGGGATTTTTATAGTCAGCTAAAAAAAAAGAAGTCTATAAGCTTAGTAATCGTACAGAAAACGTGTGGAAATTACCAACTCAAGAGTTAACCAGCTTGATCAGATTTTCACAAAATACACTTCAATAATGTGGAACCCTGATCATCCTTTATATTTTCCGAATCACTTAAATCTTAGGAGACAGGTTTGTTATCGTAAGGCGAATCAGATCCATTGATTAACTTTTCTATCTTCAAAACCGTGAATATAATACACTGAAAGAATGTAAAAAAAAAAAAAAATGCGAAATAAACTATAAAAAAACCGCTCTCTTTTACCGAGCCCTCACATCTCCTCGGCACATGGCAAGATACGATATCCAGGAAATGAGCAAGGGGGAAGATTATTGGATAATCTTATTCAGGAGCTAATTTGCATAGGGCAGCTTACCGCGGCTCGGGCAAGTAGGAGTAAAGAAGAGTTAAACTTGTCGTTAAGAGATAGACAGGCAGACAGACAGATAGACAGATAGATAGATAGATAGATAGATAGGCAGAGAAGGGGAAGCGGCGGGCAGAGTGAGAGAGGGAGACTTTAATTCACGTGTGATCTGATTTGTTTGCCAGGTTACTGAAACGCCACCAAAAAATCCAGCCGCGTGACGCCTGGCGATGACGTCAAGGCGTTTTATTATATTTACTCCCAAAGTGGGTAATTGTGTGGGAGATCAGGCGAGAAATGCAGCGGCCAGATGTGCGCTTCACAAGCAACGCTTGCTTTCTATTTCTTTGCGTCTTGTCTTGTTCCCTCGCCATTCCCACGTTCGGTTAGAATGTTTTTTTTTTTTTGCTGCTCTTTTCTATGTATGTATTCCTTCGTTGGTTTATTAGTCTTTCTTTACTTTTCCTATTTTAGGTTTATATTTGTCAGTGGATTTACTCCTTACGTTTCTCTCTACATTTAAAAACAAGCATCCTGTTCCTTGCGTGCTTGTAGAGATAGTAAACGTAAATTTTGCTTTTTCCATATTGGTGTTTGCAAGCTTTGCAAATATTAATAATGCTACTACTAACATGTCGGTATTGAAAATATCTTTTGAATATGATACGAGGACTCAACTCAGGTCACAGAAATCTTGAAAGAAGTTGGAAATTAATTATACTGTGCCTAAGTAGTAAGCTACATATTCCATGTTATTGTGTAGCTTTCCATTAACGATTATAATAACCATAATAAATTAGTTACTTCCTTGTCTTTATTTAAAATAGTAGGGACAACAGCATACTAGTATTCATTTGTTAGTACTAACATCATATTTCAGTCCTTTTTAGTTTTCTGTTAAAGAATTATGATGTTAGTACTAACATCATAATTCAGTCCTTTTTAGCTTTCTGTTAAAGAAAATTGATTGAAATGGCTTTGTCCGTCCTTCCGCACTTTTTCTGTACGCCCTCAGATCTTAAAAACTACTGAGGCTAGAGGACTGCAAATTGGTATGTTGATCATCCACCCTCCAATCATCAAACATACCAAATTGCAGCCTTCTACACTCATTAGTTTTTATTTTATTTAGGGTTAAAGTTGGCCATGATCGCGCATGTGGCACCGCTATAGGTGCCAACAACGCAGGTGCCACCTGCCCGTGGCTGAAAGTTTCATGGGCCGCAGCTGAGAGTATCATGGGCCGTGGCTGAGAGTTTCGTACAGCATTATATGCTGTACAGAGAACTCGATTGCGCCGAAGAAATTTCGGCGCATTTTTTACTTGTTATATTCGTGTTATGAGAAAAGATTCAACGTAGATTGATTTTATGGTGGTTATAAATTCTTACTATTTTCCGTTATCGTAGTACGAGGGAGGATTCCTAAAACTCACTTATCTAAAATAAATCTCCATTGAAAATGATAGAGAGAGAGAGAGAGAGAGAGAGAGAGAGAGGGGCATTCGGAAACACGAGCTTGGTTTCTATAACAATTTTAAGAGTAGTACGTAAAGAAACACTCAGTAAGATGATGATCTGATGAAAATGATATTTCAAATGTAAAAAAAAGACTTATCACTAACCTTTACAACCATGGGGAGTCAGAGGTCAGCCATGCACTACACAATAGTTTTTTAATAATCCAAAATATATAGTTAAGAAGTTAATTATTCGTCATTATTTATTTGCGCACAAAATTATAAAATAAAAAAAGAAACGAATTCCTTCCTCGAGAACTTGTACAAGCGTCAGAAATTTCGTTATCAATTCAGTTTTTCAACGTTTTAGCAATGCGTCGTATCCGTTTGTGCTAGGAAATTGCAAATCCTCACTCGCAAACAAACGCACATACATGTTCACGCACATATGCATACACACACACACACACACACACACACACATATATATATATATATATATATATATATATATATATATATATATATATATATTATTTTTTTTTATTTGTAAAAACTGGATTCCCTTCGCCTTGGGAATATAACTCTACACGCAAAGAGAATTAGATATGATAAGTGCATCTGCTCTGTTCAGTATCCAAGCCTATGCCTTTGGGTTTGAATTACAGATGAAAGTGCCTTATCCATAATGGAGAAGTCACTGTCATCTCGGCATCAAACCCAAAAAGGCATAGACTCATATCCTGGCCGGGCCAAATGCACTTGTCAGTCATAATTCTCTCTGGCGTGAGGTAATCCCAAGGAAGAGCCAAGTCAGTATTTAAGGGTCTCTATTTGATTGTATAAAAATACTTATGTGTAAATTAGTGAACAAATTTTTATATATACACTTAAATACACGCACACACACACACATATATATACACACACACATATATATATATATATATATATATATATATATATATATATATATATATATATATATATATATACACAGTACACATATACAAATACACCAGTATGTTCACAGATATCAAGCCACAAATATCGGTCAATATCTAAATCAATATACCCCAGGTATAACTTACTCACAAAGGGGAATTATAACTGATGTATGCTTCGTCACCACTGAGATTCGAACCACTGCCTGGGAGTAAGTTATTCCCGAGGTATAGTGAATTGGATATTAAACGATATTTTTGGCTTAATATTTTGTATATAAAAATGCCACGTTGTACAGTACGTGACAAACGTATGCATATGTACATACATGCATATATATATATATATATATATATATATATATATATATATATATATATATATATATATATATATAGATAGATAGATAGATAGGTAGGTAGATAGATAGATACAATATATAATATACATACGCACACACATTTATGTAAAATATTATTGCATATTCGTACACTTTATGAATACAAACATACGAACGTTTTCACCTGAATGATTCCTGGCCCGGAGCAAATTTATTCTTTGGATAGGGTGAGAATCACGACCATAAATTTTCCCCCGAATAAACTCTCTCCCGGGACTAGAGAATGTAATTTTAGGGGTTATAATTTTAGAGTATGTAATTTAGAGGGATCATTCCTATTATTCCCCCTGGGTTCTTTCATCATTTCGCTGTCCTCCTTGTTTGTGACAAATGCAGCAATGGAGATAGATGGACAGATAAGAACACAGATATTGAGAGAGAGAGAGAGAGAGAGAGAGAGAGAGAGAGAGAGAGAGAGAGAGAGAGAGAGAGAGATGAACGCTTTTATGAAAGTAGGGGCGAGCGAGGTGAAAAATGGCATTATATTACGGTACATCAAAATTCCTCGTCCTCATTCTTGCAGTAATCAGCAGGATTTTCAAACCCTCGTATTATGATGATGTATTACCTGGCCCAATCGCCGTTCATTTTCTTGTCGAATATTTGCGTTAATCTACGCTGGGAATGAATTGTCCGGAGCGTAGGTGAAATAGAGGAGCGTTTATTGCCCTGATTAAAAGACGTTAAATCTATTGGCACCAGAGGGAGATTCGGCCTTAATTGGAATCGTAATGCATGAAAAAAAAAATCAGAATTGATTCATTTTATTACTACCGTTTTGCATGGACTATTTCCTTTATGAATTCCCCGACAATGTGACATCTTTTTTTTTATATATAAATTAGATTATGAAAATATGTCAGACTCTAGCACTGGTAAATTTATTGACGAGGGACAGTGTTACATTTTCTAAAAGTAAAGCTGACATTCCAATATATTTTAAGGTCAAAAATATTTTTAAATTTCTTTACTCACTGTAGTTAAGATATCTGATGTCAGACTATCACTGGTAAATTTTATTGACGAGGACAGTGTTACATTTTCTAAAAATAAAGCTGACATTCCATTATATTTTAAGTCAAAAATATTTTTAAATTTCTTTTACTCACTGTAGTTAAGATATCTGATGTCAGACTATCACTGGTAAATTTTATTGACGAGGGACAGTGTTACATTTTCTAAAAATAAAGCTGACATTCCATTATATTTTAAGGTCAAAAATATTTTTAAATTTCTTTACTCACTGTAGTTAAGATATCTGATGTCAGACTATCACTGGTAAATTTTATTGACGAGGGACAGTGTTACATTTTCTAAAAATAAAGCTGACATTCCAATATGTTTTAAGGTCAAAAATATTTTTACATTTCTTTACTCACTGTAGTTAAGATATCTAGTTTCTGAGAGAGAGAGAGAGAGAGAGAGAGAGAGAGAGAGAGAGAGAGAGAGAGAGAGAGAGAGAGAGAGAGAGAGATTTTCAGACGACTGAATTTCCAATTAGGGTGGTTCATCCAGTAAGTATGCAAATTTTCTTCTGACCAAATAATTTCCCTTCATTAAATGCAAGGAGTCTGGGGCAGGGGAAGAAGCACTGAAGAGCTTTGCATATGTGGGTCACCAAGGAGTGATTTTGCAGTTGAATGAGATTTTTACTTCATGCAGCCTCTCCATTCAGGGATTAATCTTTGTAAAAATAACTAGTGTAATTCGTGAAAACAATAGCTTTTAGTGATAAGTTTCAATTCATTCAAGTAAAGGAGAGGAAAATGTATTATGTATAGCAAAACGAAACGCAGAAAAGGCAAAGAAAAAGAAAAAATCACAGTTTCAGTTAAGAAGTTAAGGGAACCGCTTTGGAGTCAGTTAAATGTTAAAGGTCAGACTCACAAAATACTAGAAGGACATAGATTTTAATAACTAAGCTCTCGTTTCACGCATGTATATATATATATATATATTATATATATATATATATATATATATATATATATATATATATATATATATATATATATATATATATATACTGTATATATAGCTGACAACGGATGGATAAAAACATCTTATACTACACACACAATAATATACATATATATACATACAGTATATATTTGTACCTCAGTATATACATGTATATGCTTCAGTATAAAACCTAAAACCAGTCACCCAAATACTGTCATATCTTGTTAAGAAAGCCAAAAGAAATTAATATTTATTGAACGATAGAAAATCTGATAGCTCGAAGATAAGAGGCACTCCAAAATATAGTTAGGCTCCTAAGCTCTTAAACACAGAGTACTGTATTATTACTCCTAACCGTTTATGTATACCTTTATAACTTGGAGAGCTGTTAATCAGCTCAGTGGTCTGGTTAAACTAAGACATACTTAACTTTTCCTAAGTCCTTGGTCAGGAAAGGAGAATAGAATGTAATTTGATGCTAGGAAACCGCCACTAAGACCAAAAGTATGCAGAAGTAAGCTGTGCACATACCAGCAGCAAGGCGGTTTATATTTTCGCAAAGGAGGCTAGCGTATCCAAAGGTTAATGAAGAGGTAAACAACTGCATTTTATGCAGGTTAAACAGATTTGAAACGAAAGAAATAGCATGCTAAGCGATGGCAAAGCAACACCTAGTTGAAACTGAGAAGACCCTACGCCAAACCCTTCCGCCTGAGGTTCATATTCCTAATTCGTGATCCAGAGAAGGAAGTGCCGCTTAAAGTTAAAAAGTATATCTTAGTTTAACCAGACCACTGAGCTGATTAACAGCTCTCCCAGGGGCAAGGCCGAAGGATTAGACGTATTTTACGGCTAAGAACCAATTGGTTACCAAACGGACATACAGCTATTGTGGAATCTGAACCACATTATATCGAGAAATGAATTTCTACCACCAGAAAAAATTCATCCACCTCTTTCGTTGGCCGGGAGAGTCGAACGCTGGGCCAACAGCGTGCTAGCCGAAGACTACCCACCCCTCCAATGAAGTGCCGCTCAAGAATTTGACACCGTCGAAGGTTAAGTCTGCAATTCTTTAAGGCAAGCAAGATCAGGTGAATCACTTTATTGGTTGTGATTTTTGTTAGCAGATCTGGCCATTGTCACTTGCTAAAGAGTTTTATATTTCTGTGTCAGTATATGTGACTAAAAGGCAAAAGGACATCGAAAAATATTTCATCTGCTGACCATGCGCTGCGCCTAAAGGTTAGTTGCGAACGTCTGCTTTATTAGGTATTAATTAATTGTTTTACGCTGTGGGGTTGTGTTCCATTATTCCTTGCCATTAATATTCTGTAATGCAAAAAATTCTGCAATACGTATTGCCCAGAGTAAAATAAATCTAAAACTACTTAACTGAGTGTTAATGTACTGACTTAAGTTATCAGTTGACTTCAGTTATCAGTAATTATTTGAGATTTTTTGTATTTGATCACTTATAAATATAATTTCCGGGATCTGATCAATAATAGATTTCGTAAATCAGAATATTTAGTGACATTTCCTTTCATTGTCATAATAACTTAAGCGAAACCTCCAGCGTAACCTGCCCTACTCTGAAGAGTTTGGAATTTCTTTCCATGAAATATCGCTGGTGTTAGTTACATGTAAATTCTTGAACAAAGAATAAATAGAGATTTTGTTTGGTAATTCATGAATATTAA
>NC_089795.1:27132767-27165267 GCF_040412425.1 Macrobrachium rosenbergii
CCTTCCCCCACAGTAGTGTTTCCTACTCTCATTATGAGCCTTCCCCACAGTAGTGTTTCCTAGCCTTACTATGATCCTTCCCACAGTAGTGTTTCCTACTCTCATTATGAGCCTTCCCACAGTAGTGTTTCCTAGCCTTACTATGAACCTTCCCCACAGTAGTGTTTCCTACTCATTATGAGCCTTCCCAAATAGTGTTTCCTAGCCTTACTATGAACCTTCCCCCACAGTAGTGTTTCCTACTCTCATTATGAGCTTTCCCCACAGTGTTTCCTAGCCTTACTATGATCCTTCCCCCACAGTAGTGTTTCCTACTCTCATTATGAGCCTTTCCCACAGTAGTGTTTCCTAGCCTTACTATGATCCTTCCCCCACAGTAGTGTTTCCTAGCCTCACTATGAGCCTTCCCCCACAGTAGTGTTTCCTAGCCTCACTATAAGCCTTCCCCCTCAGTAGTGCTTCCTAGCCTCACTATAAGCCTACCCCCTACAGTAGTATTTCCTAGCCTCATTATGAGCCTTCCCCCACAGTAGTATTTCCTAGCCTCATTATGAGCCTTCCCCCACAGTAGTATTTCCTAGCCTCATTATGAGCCTTCCCCCACAGTAGTATTTCCTAGCCTCATTATGAGCCTTCCCCCACAGTAGTATTTCCTACCCTCATTATGAGCCTTCCCCCACCAGTGAGTCGGGCATAATAGGTTTTAAAGATGCGATTAGATACTCAAGCTCCTGGTGCACACAACGGGGGCTGCAAAACCTGTAGGCCATAGTAATAAACTTTTTTATCATCCCTATCTTCATATTCTTATTGTGGCTCGAATACATGTGTATGTAAGCTTTTGCATATGTGTATTTTCTGTGTATAGTATACTTTTTTTTTGCTACCCTTGTGAGTTTAACTCAGGCATGGGATTATTCATTCATTCGTCTCTTCTAAGGTGAATTTGATCTGTTTGCTAATCTGGTTGAGTTCACCCAAACAGCTAACCAACTTCTCTTTCACCCGACGGCATATTACTAAGATGTCATCTATATACCTAACTCACTTCACTATCTTTAGCCCAGGTATCTTAATTTTCACACCTCTTCTATCTCCAGCTATTTTATAAATATATTCACCCTAATGGGCAATAGGCTAGAACCTATGGCCACCACATTCTTCAGAATAAAGTATTCGTCTCCCCACTTAAGGGCTAAAGCTGCCTCCAGGAGTTTTAGAAATATATTTTTACCTATATCACAAATATATGTACCCTTTTCAAATGTTATCTTTTAGTGTCTACAGTTTTCCTAACCAGTACGTTCCTGAACAATGGCATGACATCAAAACGAACGAATTTACAATTTTCTACATAAATGCCATTAAGTTCGTTAATTGAATCAACGTTGTGAACCAAATGTGCTTTAGATACGTTCCCACCCATTTTCCCATGATGTTAGCCACCCGTTTTCCCATGATGTTAGCCACCCATTTTCCCATGATGTTAGCCACCCATTTGGCCATGAGGTTAGCCACCCATTTTGCCATAATATTACCCATCCATTTTCCCATGATGTTAGCCACCCATTTGGCCATGATGTTAGCCACCAATTTTGCCATGATATTAGCCATCCATTTGGCCATGGTGTTAGACACCCATTTTGCCATGATGTTTGCCACCCATTTTACCATGATGTTAGTCACCCATTTTTCTTTGATGTTAGCCATCCATTTTCCCATGATGTTAGCCACCCATTTTCGCATGATGTTAGCCACCCATTTTCCCATGATGTTAGCCACCAATTTTCCCATGATGCTAGCCGTCCACTTTCCTACGATGTTAGCCACCCATTTCCCCATGATGTTAGCCACCCATTTTCCAGTGATGTTAGCCACCCATTTCCCCATGATGTTAGCCACCCATTTTCCAGTGATGTTAGCCACCCATTTTCCCATGATGTTGGGCATTATTGGAGGCCACAATTGGCCTTAGTAGGCATCCTTCCTTCCGTATTTTGGGGCTCCTGTAGATATAAGTTATTTCTGGGCGCTCTCCTGAAATTAATTTCCATTCTAAACTTCTATTATCTTTTTCCACAATTCGTATCTGTGCTTCCCTCATCTTTCTGTTGAAATAACAGTGAGGTTATTGAGATAGGCAGAATATTGAGGGCATTAGAGAAAGCCAAAGATGGGAAGTATCAGCTTTTTGCATAAGGGCTTTATAAGTTGGGCATAAACAGAAAAGGTTCAAATTCCCTCAAAGATTGAAAACGACTGTAGACAGGATTAGTACATTTAAAGGTATTAGGATACGTAAAGCGATAAGGAAGATGCCATAGTGGTTAAGGACGCCAGCAATTACGTTAACAAGACGGAGCAACTTCTTTGGGATGAAAACACTCACAGAAATGCCCTTATAACTAGTTTTGAGGGATTTACAGAGTAATTTCAACAGAAGCGTGTGGGAAGCGCCAATAGGAATTAGGGAAAAAGAAGATATAAGCGCGATTTTGGCGAATATATCTATGGAATGGCTGGGACAGAAGAGGTGGGAAAATTAAGATACTGGGGCTCAAGATAGTTAAGTGGGTTAGGTATGTAGATGACATTTTGGTAATAAACCGTGGGGAGAAAGAGAAATTGGTTAGTTGCTTGAATGCACTTAACCAGATTAATGAACAGATCAAATTCCCCTTAGAAGAGGCGAAAGAAGGAATAATCCCCTTCCTAGACGTTAAACTCACAAGGGCAGGCAGCAAAATAGAATATATTATATACTGGAAAGACATGTAAACGCTTTCATACACACGTCTTCGAGCCAAACGAAGGACATAAAGATAGGGATGGTGACATGGTTGATTTTAAGGGCCTACAGGGCTAGCAGCCCCCCTTGTGTGGAACAGGAGCTTGAGTATCTTTTTGCTTCTTTTAAAAAACTGTTAAATCCGAATTAATGGTTGGAGAAAGCGCATAGTAAGGCTAGGGAACACTAATGTTGGGGAAGTTGCCCAGATAAAGATGGAATGGACAAGATTGACACGACCGTTATTTCAAACAATAACATCATTTAGGATCTAAACAAAATTTGTTAGGAATTATATTAAGAGTCAGGTAACTTGAAGTAAAATACCTGTAAAAGGGTAGGAGGAGAAGAAGGCAAATAATGCAAGGAGAGAGCAAGCCAGCACAAGTAGTACATTCGCTACCACAACCAAGCCTCGGCTCTAGCCAAAGACTGCTGGAATTAAAACCATAAGATCAACTGGAAAAAACAGATTTCTTATGTAAAAACAAAAATGAAACACCGAGGGTGACCGTAGGGCAGTGGTTCTCAATCTTTTTTTTAGTAATGGCACCCTAACTAATGTAAACATTACCGTGGCACCCCTTCTTCACCATCCCCCAACCATATATCGTATGAATTAACTTCTTTTTAAGGATATATATATATTATATATATACACACATATAATAATATATTAGAGTAGACATTGGTAATAATTATATAAAGACTTCTGCAAACATTTTTTTTTACAAATGCTCATTGTGCTGATCTAGCCAAGACAAAATTCATGGCAATCTTTCGGCACCCCTAGGCACTGTCCGTGGCACCCCAGGGTGCCACGGCACCCAGTTTGAGAATCACTGTCGTAGGGAATGCCCTCATCAACTGCTAAAACAAAAAAAAAGATGGTAGGCAACACAGGGAGTAATTTCGAGTACAAGATCACTGGTAAAATTAAATACCACAGTTTTATGAAGAGCATCGATAAGAAGATGGACAAAGTTAAGTATACCTTAGTTTTACCAGACCACTGAGCTAATTAACAGCTCTCCTAGGACTGACCCGAAGGATTAGACTTATTTTACGTGGCTAAGAACCAATAGGGGATAATCCCAAGCAATGAAGGATTAAGCAAGCGACCACAGAGATCAAGAACCCTGTAGGAAAGGACAGGAGAAGCTGAAGATGAACGGGCAGGCCATCCCAGGGATTAGACAATGAAAATTACATATGTTGGGAGGAGCACACATATACCCGAACGTAGCTGGTGTGCATCGGTAACTGACGAAGAAGACTGTATGTCTTCGAAGGCAGTTCTTGGTAAATTTTACTTTATAAATGAAAGAGTCTGGAATCTAAACTATCCCATCTTATTGATGCCTACCACGCGTATTATACACACACACATATACATACATACATACATACATACATACATACATACATACATACATAGTGTGTGTGTATATGTGTTATATATATATATATATATATATATATATATATATATATATATATATATATATATATATATATATATATATATATATATATATATATATATATATATATATATATATATATATATATATATATATGCAAGTATGTATGTAACAGTCTGTGGTCCTTGAATCAAGTTTTTTTTGTTGATTTTTTTGTTTTGTTTTGCTTATTATGCTTCTTCACCGTCCTCTTGGTATTCTTATTGGATTCTTGACTCTTTCTTCACCGGTCATTCACCCAGTCTTTCATCTTGGTTATTGTCACCGGTTTTCATCCATATCCGTCTCTTCTTGAACAACTTCTGTTCGCAATAACGTAATTTAATTCCTTTTTATGAGATCAACAAAGCGTTTGTAATTTCCATTTTCGTATTATGCCTTCACAGTGCACACTGCCAGATTCAGTACTCGGCTGACTCTCACCAGTCATTACTTTGGTAATGTGAAGAGTGGCTTAATTTTACCTATGTACGTAAAGGTATTTTATCTATGGAAAAGAAACATTTTGTTTATTTCAAGAACTCCAAAACTCTGAATATTTGGCGTCTGATGCGCTCTATCCTCTGTCAAAAGAGAAATGATAGATATATCAAATGCATTTTTTGTTCTGTTTGAATTTAGAAACAGAGCCTAGTCGAAACTGACCCTTGAAACTGACCCACTTCGCAGTAGTTGCGCACGTCAGATCTTTCTTAATCTTTATTTCATGTATACGAGTATAAAGTACATACTCCTGAGACTATTTCCACACAAAACTCTCACAAAAGTAATCGTAAACCAGTTATTACATGATTATTAATACGAAAAAACTCAGTTTAGCAGCTCCATCTTTTTGTATCCATTCTCACTCAGCTTCCACACTCCGTTCATATTTTCTCACAGTTTTCTCCTCACACAAAGACTTCTATTACTCTTTCATCAGTCTGTGAGCTTTCTCTTCATTATCTCCAATCACTCTTTCAACATCTGCGCACATTAGCCTCTCCATATACCATTCACAACCCATTTTCTGTATAAAATATTTTGTTTATGATCTCTTGCGTCTGCCATCCTTCAATATAATTCACACGCACTTCGTCTCACACCCATTTATACACCTAACCAGTCATTCGCATCTAAATTTGCTAATCTATACTTTGCTTCCAAGTAAAATTTTAATTCCTGTCTGTCAGTGATATTCTTTACTATGCATCCTCTACATTGCCTCTTGATTGAGTCTGTAATATTTAATCTATTTCTAGTTCTTTGTGCCTCATACAAAACTTCATTTTACTCCCAGACTTTTCATAAAAACCTTTCATAACAAGCACTTAAACTACACTCCCCATTTTGTTTAAATCCCTACTATTTCCCCCTTATTATTCCTTCTATCTCCATTTAAACTTTTGAACCCATGCCCTGGTATGTATGCTTTGGTAACGCTGTGTTTCTATAATTCTTACGATTACCTTCATTACATTATAGTTTACGTAGTACAACAACTATTCCTCTCACCTATTCCTTGAAAACTCTTCCTGCATTAAGAAACACTCACATACCCTAGCCAGTAACTCAGTCACACTTCCACTATACCGTAACACATCTCACTTGCAATCTCATGTAGCTCTAGGATCTTATAATTTCTCAAGGTCTATATTATCCTCTTTACGTCCTTACCAGTAACTTCCACTGTTTAATCATTCAACTGTGCCTCTTTTCTCGCTTCCACATTCAACAAATCTTGAATTATCATTTAATTTATCCAGGGCTGCTACGCTACAAAAAGCATGTTCAAATTTGCATATTTTTATTCTGAAACCCTTTTGCTCTTCAACCTTTCCCTTTGAATATATTTACCCGTAGAACAAATTATATTTCCTAATGTTTTTGCTCATGTTCACCTCCTGTATTTTCTGGACTTGGCTCTTTATCGTTATTACTTTCTTCTCGCTTCTCTGTCCAGTCTTCCTGTATACTGCAAATGGTCTTCTTTTCTGGTATTTATTTGCATATCAAATAATCTGTTTTCATTCTGTAATACTAAATTTATCTTCATACATCTAAGTGTTTTAATTTCCTCCTATGAACACAAATGCTTCTCATGGACTCTATGAGTTAAGCTTCTAATTTTGAATACTCTTTATGGACTCCTGGTATCCTCGTTTCTTGAACTGTAACAATTTTTCATCTATTTCTCCCTATAAGCTTTTTTTGTTCCTTACCAAAGTAATTTGCTTCGATATTTTCATATCATCCTCTACAGCTTGAATATTTGTCAATTTGAGCATTAGATTCAATCAAATAAAGACTGGTTACAGTGATTGGTTTTCCCACTGCTTTTATTGGGAGTTGAAAGATAGGTAACTGTTGTCATGCAGATATTGCATTAAGAAGTAAGTATACCTTAGTTTTACCAGACCACTGAGCTGATTAACAGCTCTCCTAGGGCTGGTATTAAGAATTTCATATTAATATAACTTCGTCAGAGAACTGCTTTCCCAAATGTAAGAAAACAAATTACAGAGTTATCGACGATGAATCATTTAAAAAACTTCAGCTCCTCATTAGGACGAGCGTCGCCGTCGTGCATTATACAAACGTTGCCTAAGCGGAAACTCCCCAGAAATTCAGGAATAAACCGTTTGTAGTTGATTCTTTGACGGAGCCCCGAGTAACGCTTCATAATTCACTGCTGCTCGACTCTCGGAGGCGAAAAAAGAAAAATGATCACGAGTAATTCAGAAATGAAATTCCACCTCATAGCATATGGTGTGATGACAAGAGGCCAACCTGAATGTTTAATAATATTCCCTAAAATGAAATGCACCACGGGAAGAGTAGAGTTCTCAGTGACGTCGCAGTAACAATTTGTAAATCCTTTTGGTAAGTTTCATCTTACACGCAGCGTTAGCTAAATTGTCTGTGAACGTTTACGTGGAGAGCTTATAACTTTGTATGTGGATAAGATTACTAATTTTTCTTGAGATAACTACACACTCTCTCTCTCTCTCTCTCTCTCTCTCTCTCTCTATCTATATATATATATATATATATATATATATATATATATATATATATATATATTATATATATATATATATATATATATATATATATATATATATATATATATATATATATATATATATATATATATATACATACAGCATTTATATGTAACAGGAATCTTTCAGTAGACATATTGCATTTTTAATATTGTCGAGGACATCTCAAATTCAATATTTTCCCCCTTATGAATACGCTTACCCATAAAGTTTCAGGAACAGAATAATTGAGAGAAAGGTTATTTTGAATATTAAAGGTATATATATATATATATATTATATATATATATATATATATTATATATTTATATATATATATATATATATATATATATATATATATATATATATATAATATATATATATGTATGTATATATATATTGTATATATAATGTTATTCTACAGGGAAAATTGCATTGTACACTGAATAATTTAGCTTGCACTAGCTCCTCGTTCTCGGCAGCAGAAGCCTAATTCGTTTATTGTTTAATTTTCCTTGCTTAGTAAATGTGATATTCGAGCACCGTGAGACTGGATATATAATTTTTCATATACTATGTATATATATACATATAATAAATATATATGTATATATATATATATATATATATTTATTTATTTATTTATTTATTTATACATATATATATGTGTGCGTATGTATGTATGCATGTATGTGTGTATGTTTGTCTCTATGAATGTGTGAGAGTACGTGAGTGATACGAATCAGGACGAATCATAGAATGCTGTGTTGCTTTCGTACCCAACGACCCACAAAAGCACCTTCCCTCCCAGGGGTTTTGAAAAATTCAGGGACGAGATTTCGTTCTTTCGAGATGTTTATGACTTAGGAAAATTTTGACTTCCTAACCTTCGTATCTTAGCATTTCAATGGCTCTCAATCGAAGAGCATTCGAGTGATTTTTAATCTTTGCATATTATCCCCCATTTTTAGTTTTCTGTAACAGAATACTATTGTGCCGGCTTTGTCTGTCCGCCCGCACTTTTTTCTGCTCGCACTTTTTTCTGTCCGCACTTTTCCTGTCCGCCTTCAGATCTTAAAAACTACTGAAGCTGGAGGGTTGCAAATTGGTATGTCGACCATCCACCCTCCAATCATCAAACATACCAAATTGCAGCCCTCTAGTCTCGGTAGTTTTGATCTTATTTAAGGTTTAAGCTAGCCATAATCGTGCTTCTGGCAACGATATAGGGTAGGCCACCACCGGGTGGTGGTTAAAGATTCATGGGCCGTGGCTCATACAGTATTATACCGAAACCACCGAGAGATAGATCTATTTTCGATCGCCTTGATTATACGCTGTAGCGGCTGTACAGAAAACTCGACTGCTCAGAAGAAATTTGCGCACATTTTTTGGCTTGTTTTTTATCGTTTCAGATTATATTATATTCTTTTATTCTTTGCAGATTATTTCCATTTTTTTTATTCATTACACATTATTTCTAGTTTTTTTGGCCGGATTATTTCCAATTGTTTTTGTTCTTTGTAGATTATTTCGCACTCTCTTATTTTTTTGCAGAGTATCTCACATTCTTTGCAGATTAGCTCCCTTTTTTATTCTTTGCAGATTATTTCCCATTTTTTTACTAATTGCAGATTTTTTCACGTTTTTTATTCTTTGCAAATTATCTCCAGTTTTCAAATATTAGCAGAGGATTCCCCCCTTTTTTTTTGCAGAGTAATTCTCTTTCTTTGCAGATTATTTCCCATTTTTTATTTCATTGCAGATTCCTTTTGTTTTATTATTTTGCAGATTATTTTCCATTTTTTTATTCTTTGAAGATTATTTCCCATTTTTTATTCTTTGCAGATTATTTCTATTATTTTATTCTTTGCAGATTATTTCCATTATTTTGTTCTTTACAGATTATTTCCCATTTTTTTATTCTTTGCAGATTATTTCCCTTTTTTTATTCTTTGCAGATTATTTCCCACTTTTTATTCTTTGCAGAGTATTTCCCATTTTGTTTTATTCTTTGCAGATTATTTCTAATTTTTAACGCTTTGCAGATTGTCTGCCATTTATTTTATTCTTTGCAGATTATTTCCCACTTTTTATTCTTTGCAGATTATTTCCCACTTTTTATTCTTTGCAGATTATTTCCCACTTTTTATTCTTTGCAGATTATTTCCCACTTTTTATTCTTTGCAGATTATTTCCCACTTTTTATTCTTTGCAGATTATTTCCCACTTTTTATTCTTTGCAGATTATTTCCCACTTTTTTATAACATTAACAGCGATGGTTATGGTCTTGTTCGATTTGTTTGGTTGTCTGTTTCGTTTAAATATTTGATATTGCATTTGTTTGCTGTCTTGCAGGATTATTCAAAAAGATGCCTTCATTTTACAAAAAAACTGTATTTAGAATATGTAAGTTGTTGGAAGTGATCGGGACCTATGTTAGTGCTGGTTGGGAGACTGTTGTGGAATGGACGTCCTTGGTGGAGATTTACCATCCCCAAATGCAATTATGATTATTATTATTACCTTAGACAAGGCAGTCGTATTATTTGATTCGTCTCTTGTTTGCCCTTTGTATTTGTGTCAGGATTAGATCAAAAGGTATTTATTTATTTTTTTTTGTTCGAATATTTTAGCAAAGGTGGGTTTAATGACTGGCTACAAAGGATATCTTCTTGAGAGATATATAAAAAAACAGCTTTTGTTGGAATAGGTTTTCTGCATGTGTGGTCTGAATAGTATAGAAATAAATAATATCTTTCAAATAAGAGGGTGATTAAGGGAGAGTAATAAGGATATTTATGAATGTATTTACCAACGTATAAATGTTTCATGACGTTGGTAGTTTTGTCCAAAGTTTAATGTTATTGTCATCAATATTTTACCGTAATTGCATTATGCTCGTTCTTATGATCCTGATTTTCTTTGAAAACTCGCTTAACCAGTGCCTGCTGATTATAACTGCAGGAAAAATATAGTTACTCCTTTTCGCTCACTTGTAAAAATCTTCTATTCCAAGACCTTCCATTCTGTAAATGTGAGAAAACTACCAGTTTACTACATCAATCTCAATCGTTCGTTAGTTGTTTGCCCCCCTAGGGCGCATGATGATCGCCACTGTGTCTAACCTATCTATCTGTCTATCTAATTTTTCTTTATTTTCCTTTCCCTCCCACAGTAATTTAATCCATTTTATCTGGCAGCCTTTTCCAACCACTTGCAGTAGCCTGAAACAGGAAAACACATGCTTTCACGTTTTGGTATACAAACGCAATTTCCTCGATAAGAGTGCCTCGGGTCTGCTTGCGTAAAGCAAAATTCATGCATGAAAAGGTTCTATTTTCCTTTCTGTCACGCTTAACCTATTCTGAGTTTCACCTCTTCTAGCGTCCGGCTGTCTTCCATAACATTTGCTCCCAGATTCCATTTGTCTGTTCTAACCTTTTCACGTTGGCAGGCAGAGCGAAGATTGCCGGAAGTTAATTTCTTAAGGTGCCATAAGTTGCAGCTTTCTGTAAAAGAAAAGTATTGTTAGTTTTGTGTGCCCGTCCGCACTTTTTCTGTCTTCACTTTTTCGGTCGCCCTCAGATCTTAAAATCTATTGAGGCTAGGGGCTGCAAATTAGTATGTTGATCATCCACCTCAATCATCAAAGCCAAATTGCATCCCCTCTGGCCTCGGTAGTTTTTATTTTATTGGAGTTAAGTTAGACATAGTCGTGCTTCTGGCAACGATATAGGATAATACCACCGGGCAGTGGTTAAAATTTCATGGACGCGGCCGTAGCATTATAACGAGACCACCGAAAGAATCTATTTTCAGTTTGCCATTTATAATACGCTGTAGCGGCTGTACAGAAAACTCGATTGCACCGAAGAAACTTCGGCGCAGTTTTTTACTTATTTATAGGTTGAACTGAATGCATGGAGAAGGCCCGAACAAATTACTTGTAGCATTTTTTCAGCTGCATTAATCTCATCTAGGAGATACAGTTACTCAATATATTTGAAAGTATTAACATATTAAGAAGAGGGCAGTTATTTTGTGAGATAACTTGAAACTTTCATGATGAATTAACGATGTAATTCAGTCAATGTTAATTGATTTATTAAAAATATTAGTTATATGAAAGCGAAATAAAATTTAATTTCATAATTTTTTTTCACCAAAAGCTCCTTTGTCTAAAAAGGGCTGTAGTATATATATATATATATATATATATATATATATATATATATATATATATATATATATATATATATATATATATATACATTTATATAATAATATATATATATATATATATATATATATATATATATATATACTATATGTATTGTATATATAATATATATATTATATCAATAAGCATATACAATATATATATATATATATATATATATATATATATATATATATATATATATATATATATATATATATATATATATATATATTTAGATAGGACACACAAAGGAAATATATTTACCATTCAAATGTGACTGAGTGTAAAGATCCTGGAAACAGAATATTTAACAAGTGAGTTAATATACTGTAAGAACAGTTAAACTTTTAAAGCTTCCACCATATATGCCCACAAATAAATATTAAGAAATATAATGCGTCCGGTTTTCCAGTAAATTTAATGAAGATAATTAAGATATTTAATTTGTTTCAAGTTTAAGTTATTAAAGCATTTTTGTACTATGATTTCAATAGACAAATGACTCTTACTGCTATCAGGATCTTCGTTTTCTGCTGAGCATAAGAGAAACGTCTACATACAGACATACATGATTGAAGAACCATATTGAAAAATATGCGGAACTTTCTATTGTGGTAGTCACAAATGTAGGATGTATATACAACTGTCATTTAACTATGCAGAAACATGAAATAGTATTCTGCAGCCGGCGTTTTTGTGGGCTAAAACATGCATATCAATTTTTTAAAAAATAGTAAACTTCTCCTATGAGAAGTCGTTGCCTTTTTAATGTTTATATTTAAATGACTTTAATTTTTCCTCTCTAATATGCGTCGTTTCGCTTTTAAGGAGCGCTTTTAGTTTTCTGTAAAAGAAAACTATTGTGCTGGCTTTATCTGTCCGTCCGCACTTTTCTGTCCACCCTCAGACCTTAAGAAATACAGAGGGTAGAGGGCTGCAAATTGGTATGTTGATCATCGACCCTTCAATCATCAAACATACCAATTTGCGGCCCTTTAGTTTCAGTAGCTTTTATTTTGTTTAAGGTTAAAGTTAGCCATAATCATGATCTGGCAGCGATATAGGCTTTACCACCGGACCGTGGTTAAAGTTTCATGGGCCGCCGCTCGCTGCAACGTATACCGAGACCACCAAAAATGATCTGTTTTCAGTGGCCTTGATTATTACGCTGTACAGAAAACTCGATTGCGCCGAAGAAACTATGGCGGCTTTTTTTAATTATTTATTTTAGATTTGAATAATCAGTCATGTGATCAAGTTCCCATTGATCAGCGTATGCTAACTATGGAAAAATCCATCTGACATACTGATCTGTTTGTTATATCATAGTAGCTCGCTGTACTAATAGTTATAAACTTGAAAAATTCACACATTAGTATCTTAGGATATCGCAGGAAAATCAGAGTTTATTTTTAAACGAGTACGGAACTGTGACAAAGTCATCAATATTTAATATATTCCTAGCGAAAACTAAACTAAACAAAGTATAGTCAGCAAAACTTTTTTTTATATCTAGAAAAAATTCAAACAGTTAGGACATTGTGAGGGAGACGTGAATTGTTTATGCATGTAATGCATGACGGAAAAAGATTTCAAAATGCACATTAAGAGATCACTGTTTTTTCACCATAAAATAAATAACCAATTTACTTCCTTTTTATGCATTCAGATGACCAAACGTAGTCAATCCTGAATAAGACACCGTGGCTAAGGCGTGGATTTTTTCTACATCCAGTTTTAGTCAGTTGTTTTTAAATTTGATTTGCAATGAATAAGAAATATTAAGAGGGGCAGTTTCCATTCCGGAGGGCGACGACCGACATTCTCCTGCGCAGTGAGAGGAGACCTCGCCTCGCAGGAATAAGATTTTATCCGAAGTCTAAGAATGTTTGACTGTTTAATATTCCATCAAATCATTTGCTCTTAAAAACAGGATTCTTTGACGTATATTCTTGCCTTTTTAGTGCGCTCATTCATCGTAATTGCAACATTTGACAATATAATGAGAAGAGGGGTGCTTCCTAATTTGCAAAGGATCTGAGATTTAGAAAAGAGAGAGAGAGAGAGAGAGAGAGAGAGAGAGAGAGAGAGAGAACTCTTCACGTTAATGCAGTCGGTATTATTGAGAGAGAGAGAGAGAGAGAGAGAGAGAGAGAGAGAAGAGAGAATGCTTTTCAGTTAATGCAGATGGTATTATTGGTGAAGAGAGAGAGAGACAAACAGACAGAGAGAGAGAGAGAGAGAGACAGAATATACTTTTCATGTTAATGCTGTTGGCATTATGAAAAAGAGAGAGAGAGAGAGAGAGAGAGAGAGAGAGAGAGAGAGAGAGAGAGAGAGAGAGAATACTTTTCATGTTAATGCAGATGGTATTATTACCTGAGAGAGAGAGAGAGAGAGAGAGAGAGAGAGAGAGAGAGAGAGAGAGAATAGATGTTAATGCAGAATGTATTATTACAAGAGAGAGAGAGAGAATACTTTCATGTTACTGCAGATGGTATTATTACTAGAGAGAGAGAGAGAGAGAGAGAGAGAGAGAGAGAGAGAGAGAGAGAGAGAGAGAGAATACTTTTCATGTTAATGCAGAATGTATTATTACGAGAGAGAGAGAGAGAGAGAGAATACTTTTCATGTTAATGCAGAATGTAGAGAGAGAGAGAGAGAGAGAGAGAGAGAGAGACTTTTCATGTTAATGAGAATGTATTAGAGAGAGAGAGAGAGAGAGAGAGAGAGAGAGAGAGAGAGAGAGAGAGAGAGAGAGAGAGAGAATACTTTTCATGTTAATGCAGAATGTATTATTAGAGAGAGAGAGAGAGAGAGAGAGAGAGAGAGAATACTTTTCATGTTAATGCAGAATGTATTATTACGAGAGAGAGAGAGAGAGAATACTTTTCATGTTAATGCAGAATGTATTATTACGAGAGAGAGAGAGAGAGAGAGAGAGAGAGAGAGAGAGAGAGAGAGAGAGAGAGAATACTCTTCATGTTAATGCAGAATGTATTATTACGAGAGAGATAGAGAGAGAGAGAGAGAGAGAGGGATTCTTCATGTTAATGCAGCTGGTATTATGCACCGAGAGAGAGAGAGAGAGAGAGAGAGAGAGAGGAGAGAGAGAGAGAGAGAGAGAGAAGATATTATCTTTACTTTCATGTTAATGCAGAATGTATTGTACAAAGAGAGAAGAGAGAGAGAGAGAGAGAGAGAGAGAGAGAGAGAGAAGAGAGAAACATTTCAATGCTGGTGCAAATCAAAAGAATGTCTACTAATGATTCCTCGTTTCAAGTTGAAAACTGGTCCCAATTACAGATAAATTGATGGACAGTATGATATGACAATCGGGTGTTACGATTTCACCGAATTTAATGAATGCGATCATTATTTTAACGAGAGAACTGTTAGCTTTCCTTATTAGTGACAAAATGATTTAACTCTTTTGTCTCCGTAAACAATGTGAAGTAATCAATAGAATGTGCGATAGTTCAAACGCGCGCACCCACACACACACACACACACACACACACACACACACACACACACACACACACACATATATATACACACACACACACACACACACACATACATATATATATATACACACACACATATATATATGGGTTGATCATCTATGTTAACCAATATCAAGCCACAAATATCGTGTAATGTCGAACTGACTGTACTTTGGGAATAACTTCCCCCAGTCAGGATTCGAATCTGGAACTTTGGCCACCACTTGCAAATAGAGATATAAGTTGATATCGACTCTACTGTACTTATTCCTGCTGAATTCAGGTTCTGTAATTGGAATCGGTATCACCCGTAAAACGACAGATTACTATTAGTTTTCTGCAAAAGAAGACTGTTGTGTCGGCCTTGTCTGTCCGTCCGCACTATATTCTGTCCGCACTTTTTCTGTCCGCCTTCAGATCTTAAAAACTACTGAGGCTAGAGGGCTGCAAATTGGTATGTTAATCATCCACCCCCAATCATCAAACATACCAAATTGCAGCCCTCTAACCCCAGAAATTTTTATTTTATTTACGGTTAAAGTTAGCCGTAATCGTGCGTCTGGCAACAATACACGACAGGCCACCACCGGCCGTTGGTTAAAGTTTCATGGGCCGCGGCTCATACAGCATTATACCGAGACCACTGAAAGAAAACTCGATTGCGCCGAAGAAATTTCGACTAATTTTTTTTTTTTTTTTTGTTTGAGTGCCACAACTTCGCGTCTATATCTCCTGGTCTATCTTTGACTTTTCCATAGCTTCAGCCTTGTGCATATTTTTGTAGTATGTTTCACTTTCATCTTAGGACCTTATAATTGCTTGTAGCTTATCTTCTACACCATATCTCCTCTGTATTATGTGCAGTGCTTCTGTACAAAATATATTGTAAGGATTTTATGGGTCTATGCATGTCTCAGACAGCATATTTCCTTTACTCCCAAACTTCTCGCATAAATTTACATATGAAAAACATGATTCGCACCCCTTTTTTTCTGACCATAGAAATCCCTCATTCTTACGCCCTTTCTTTTCGATAAAAAGCATACTTAGTCAACTATGCCACAATCATTCTGGGTCACCCTTACCATTTTTATCACTTTGACCCTCTTATACAGAAAGATGATTATTATTACTTTTACGATAGTTCTTCATTGGAGGGTTGGGTAGAGCTTTCGGCTAGCACGCTGTTGGCCCAGCGTTCGACTTTCCGAGCGGCCAATGAAGAATTAGAGGAATTTATTTCTGGTGATAGAAATTAATTTCTCGTCATAATGTGGCTCGGATTCTACAATAAGCTGTAGGTCCCATTGCTCGGTAACCAGTTGGTTCTTAAACACGTAAAATAAATCTAATCCTTCAGACAAGTCCTAGGAGAGCTGTTAACCAGCTCAGTGGTCTGGTTAAACTAAGATATACTTTTTATTACTTTTACGTATTCGTTTGGAACCTTCCTCTCACCAAGAAATACGTTCCACATCTTGGTTAGCAACTTAATCCCACTTTTACTTCCGTAATGCAGCAACTCAGTAATTGTGCCCCCATGCGCTCCTGGTGGTTTCATATTTTCATCCTTTTAATAGTGTTCTTCATATCTTCAACAGACACTTTCAAACATTGTAGGCTTAACACTAACTCCCTTCACCTTTGCACCATTCAGGCTCAGTACCAACTCCCTCCACCCTTGCATCATTCAGGCTCAATCCCAAATCCCTCCACCCTTGCATCATTCAGGGTCTTCTCTCTTTTATTCACCGCAGTTAACAGCTCTTCAAAATATTCACTATTTTGAAACAGGACTGCTTTCTTCCTTCTAGACAGCAGCTCTTTATTTGCAGCTTTCATTCTAAGTCAGATTTTTTTATTTGATTTCTATTAGCATTAGCTGCCTTAAAGAACAAAATATATAAGATAATTCTGTACATGGAATGGTTTTCTTATATTGAATAATATATATATATATATATATATATATATATATATATATATATATATATATATATATATATTTATATGTATTGTGTGTGTGTATGTATATATATATATATATATATATATATATATATATATATATATATATATATATATATATATATATACTGTATGCTCAGGGGAAAACAATTCAGATAAACGTAAGTAAAAAGCGGGAGGCACACAAGCACATAGAGATAAGGAAATAAGCAGAGTGGTCAAAAAGAGAACAAGAGGGAAAAGAAGAAAGAGATACGTAAAATGAAAGGGGACGGGGGACACTTTTTGATATTCTCTTTCCGTTTTTGCCATATGGAATGATATGTTTTTCCTTGACACATGAAATTTACATTTTCAATTTTCTGACACCGTCCGGGAGGAAAAGCGCCTCCCTCAGGGATTTTTGTCGTTCCTCGCTCGAGGACGACTTTACCTCACTTCAAAGATTTTGTTTTTCAGGGTAAAGGAAGAATGTCGACGAAAGATGAGACCGAGCTCTCTCTCTCTCTCTCTCTCTCTCTCTCTCTCTCTCTCTCTCTCTCTCTCTCTCTCTCTCTGTCTGGCCTTGTAGCACAGTTGTAGCTCTCCTATCTCATACCACCTGGGCAACCAGTGTTCGTTTTCCGAACCAGACAAGGAGAGATGAAAATAATTGCTTCTCCTCTAGTCCAGTAAGCTAATGCTGTAATTAGTTGTCAGTCGAGTGTTGTGGATCGCAGAGAGAGAGAGAGAGAGAGAGAGAGAGAGAGAGAGAGAGAGAGAGAGAGACACACAGACAGAGAAAGAGAGGAAACGTGAGCGTTCATTGCTCTCTCTAAATGTACAGCATAAAAACCAGAAGGCCTCAACGAGGTATTCCCCTACCCATGGGGGGATGGGGGGAAACATTCATATGGTACTGTGTTCATAAAACATTGCCCACTTACATAAATATAGTACTGGTTTTCACCATGGCGTAATGTTAATAAGATCTATCTATCTATCTATCTATTTGGAAAGACCACTGGCTTTCTGGGTTGGGGTTTTGGTGAAGTTTATCTGCCCATCCATTTTGATTATTTATTTTTCCTGCTTGCTGTTATTGACAGTACTAATAAACACCTCATTAAAACAATGAAACTAAGAACAATATTATTTTTGGCGGATTATTAACCAGTAATTCTAAATATCCCAAGAGCCTGAGACAGCCATAACGTGAAGCCCAAAACTGTCCTATTTTCCTTCTAAATAAAAATTTCTTTCCATTGTGTAGTAGTTCCGATTTGAAAACCCGTTTTCAAGATCACTAATGAGCTTCATAAGCCCCTACTCGACTTAGGCAAGAGCTAGTGATGTCTCAGTCGGAAGGTTCTATTTTTGAATAAGAATTTCTTTCCATTGTGTAGTAGTTCCGATTTGAAAACCCGTTTTAAAGATTACTAACAAGCTGCTTAAGCCCCTACCCGGCTTAGGCAAGAGTTGGTGACGTCTCAGCCGGTAGGCCTAAACATTCCTAAAACACACCATCCCTGATTCACAAGAACCGTGATCGTATGCCCGTGAAAATCTTGTCATGGCCTGAGCAAGGTTGAACATTGGCCTAGACAGTGCAAGTTGTTAACGATACCACTGAACTTAGAGGAACGTTAAGATAAGACAATATGGAAACGAGCAAATGCATTTATTGTATACATGTGTTTCAGTGTAAAAGTATGTTCATTTTCATGCATTCATCATCACGCGAATGACCTATTTGGTCCCAGTTCTAGGCCTATGGCCTAGACCTGGTATTCCATCCTAATCCTTCGGGCCAGCCCTATGAGAACTGATAGTCAGCTCAGTGGTCTGGTTAAACTATTTTAATAATAATAATAATAAGATAAGATAAACATGTAGGAGGTTTTCCTTTTAGTTTTCTCTGGTGGAATACCTTTACATCCAGGTGTAAAGCTATACTTTGTTAAGTTCAGTGACAAATATATTTTCAGAATGAAGCCAGTGGTTATCAGCGAAATGTATCTCTTAGGAAGACCATGTAACCATGAATGGCAGCAAAGTGACGGTTATTAACTCCAGACTTATATTTTTGTGCAGAGAAGAGCGATAATAATAACTATAATTTATAATAAAATAGGTAGTTAAGTTGAAAGGAGGACATCCAAGCACTTTCCCCGCCCACAACCACGAAGTTGCTATTTGTGAATTGTAAGAAAACAGGAACCATTTTCAAAGGTGATTAAAGAAAACAGTTCCTGGTATCAAAGTGTATCTAGAATTACTCTTTAAAGAAAGTTTACTTGATCCCTTATAGTCTTCTTAAACTTGCATTTTGTTTTACCTGATTCAGAATGACGAAGGGAAAAATGAAAACATTAATGCTCACTATTTCATTATATATCAGCGAAATCATGAGGGACTTTCATGAGGGATCACTTCAACGTCTGGATCCCGTAGGGGCGTAAGTCTTACAGTGCACCTCGTGCGGTGCAGTGTTGGCATTAATTACCGTTCTTTGCAGCGTCCCTTCGGCCCCTAGCTGCAACCCCTTTCATTCCTTTTACTGTACCTCCGTTCATATTCGCTTTCTTCCATCTTGCTATCCACCCTCTCCTAACAATTGTTTCGTAGTGCAACTGAGAGATTTTCCACCTGTTACACCTTTTAATCCTCTCTACTCCCAATTTCCTTTTCAGCGCTGAATGACCTCAGGGGTCCCAGTGCTTGGCCTTTGGCCAAAGTTCTATACTATATTCTATTCAACGTCTGGAATAAAATGTTGCTTATCGGGGTCCTATCTGATTGCTGAAATTTAGTTTGGGATGCGTAATGGTGAAACTGAAAAAGCGTTAAATGCTCCCTTTGTATCGGGTTTTGAGTCTGCGTTAGTCAGCACGTCCATACTGAATTTTACCGTTTTTTATGTGATTCACAAAATAGTGTAATATACACACCCGTTAACCCGTCATTTAGCAAAAAATTTTTTCCTTCCCCATAGCTTTACATGCTTCGAGTAGCTCGTTGATGTTGGGTCTCCATATACGAGAATATATTTTTATATAAGATACAAACCTGAAATAATTAGAAAACATTCATTTTGAAAACTATTCCAAGTATTTCTGCCCTGAAAAGGATATTGTAAAAAAAACTGCTTCGTTATATTACTTTCATTTCACTGGTGCATGAAAGTTCAACGTGCATTAAATAGTAAAACATAATTATGAACCATTCCACAAGTGACATCTACCATTAAACTGACCTTTTATGATAAAATTCCATTTAAGCTTTATATTAAGAAAGATCTCTCGTATGCATAAGGCCCAGAGCGTTTGTGATACTCTCCTGTATAGTAATATTAAAAATAGTCTTGAAAAGCTACCACTACAGCACTACTAATAATAATCCATTATTATTATTATTATTATTATTATTATTATTATTATTATTATTATTATTATTATTAATTTTTTTTGTCTATCACAGTCATCCTATTCGACTGGGTGGTTTTTATAGTGTGGGGTTCCGGGTTGCATCCTGCCTCCTTAGGAGTCCATCACTTTTCTCACTATGTGCACTGTTTCTAGTAGCACACTTTTCTGCATGAGTCCCTGAGCTACTTCGGCATCTAGTTTTTCCAGATTCCTTTTCAGGGATCTTGGGATCGTGCCTAGTGTTCCTATGATTATGGGTACAATTTCCACTGGCATATCCCAGATCCTTCTTATTTCGATTTTCAGGTTCTGATGCTTATCAATTTTTTCTCTTTCTTTCTCATCTACTCTGGTGTCAATCAACATCACGTCTAGTCTATTGGCTCGTATCACTTAATTTCTTCTGATACCATAGTCCCAGAGGATCTTTGCCTGATCGTTTTCTGTCACTCCCTCAGGTTGGTGTTCGTACCACTTATTACTGCAAGCTAGCTGGTGTTTCTTGCACAGGCTCCAGTGGAGGGCTTTGCTACTGAATCATGCCTCTTTTTGTACTGGTTCTGTGCAAGTGCTGGACATTCGCTTGCTATGTGGTTCATGGTCTCGTCTTTCATATTTCACCTTCTGCATATGGGTGAAATGTTATTTCCATCTATTATTATTATTATTATTATTATTATTATTATTATTATTATTATTATTATTATTATTATTGCTAAAAAATTTACAATCTCGTGATAAACAGTTGTGCAATAAAAATCCACAATTATATAGTTAATTGTATCTTTTGCATAGTAATACAATTTACTATATAGTTGTGGATTTTTATTACACAGTTTATTATTATTATTATTATTATTATTATTATTATTATTATTATTATTATTATTATTATTACTACTATTATTATTGCTAAGAAATTCACACTCTCGTGAAAAAAGCTGTGTAATAAAATTCCACAATTGTATAGTAAATTGTATCTTTAAATAGTAATACAATTTACTATATAATTGTGGGCTTTTATTACACAATTATTATTATTATTATTATTATTATTATTATTATTATTATTATTATTATTATTATTATTATTATTATTATTATTATTATTATTAATGCTAAAAAACTCACAATCTCGTGAAAAACAGCTGTGTAATAAAATTCCACAATTATATAGTAAATTGTATATTTGAATAGTAATACAATTTAATATATAATTGTGGATTTTTATTTCATTATTATTATTATTATTATTATTATTATAGCTTAAAAATTTACAATCTCGTGAAAAACAGTTGTGTAATAAAAATCCACAATTATACAGGAAATTGTATTTTTTAAATAGTGATACAATTCGCTGTATAACTGTGGATTTTACTACACAATCATTATTATTATTATTATTATTATTATTATTATTATTATTATTATTATGAATACTCTCTGTGTCCTTCCATACCTTATTTAGAGCTCCGGAAGCCTAAAATATCTCGACCCTTTTGTTCAGCGGAGCTACAAGGACTGGTTAACGCTAAAGACTGGCCTTCAATGAATGCCCGCTTAAAGTAGACCCTATGAAGCCTTTTCCCCTAACAGGGTAGATGCAGTCAGAATGAATCACGTCTCACTTCACTCTACGAATGGGAAATATTTTGGCTCCTGAATGAAAAGAGCCGGTATTCAGACTCTTTGGAATTTTTACTTCGATTATTTTTCTTATTTAAGGCATGAATAATGAAATCAGAAATTTGTGATAAGTAAGAAAAGTAATTAAGTAACAGTTAAAAAGAAATACATTGAAAAAATGGTAGAAGGAATAAAAGAATAAAGAATAAATAGACTCGAGAGAAAAACAAACTATAAAAAGTAAAAAAAAGGAAGCTTTAAATTGCCATCGAAAGAGAAAAATGAGAAGAATCGAAAAAACAACGGCACAAAGCAAATTCCAAAACTCTAAGGATGTAGAACTCCTAAAATATAAAGGATTCGTCATCGGAAGCTCGGAAGGCTAAGTAAGAGCATATGTTAACCAAAACTGAGTGAATGTGGATACCAGAAAAAGGAAAGATCAGTACGATAAATGGTTAAAAGTAAGGCATAACGATCTAAATAACTATGAACAAGATATCAGCGAACGAGAGGTATCTAAGAAAAGTTAAGTATACCCTAATTTAACCAGACCACTGAGCTGATTAACAGCTCTCCTAGGGCTAGCCCGAAGGATTAGCTTATTTTACGTGGCTAAGAACCAGTTGGTTACCTAGCAACGGGACCTACAGCTTATTGTGGAATCTGAACCACATTATACCGAGAAATTAATTTCTATCACCAGAAATAAATTCCTCTAATTCTTCATTGGCCGGCTGGAGATTCGAACGCGGGCCCAGCAGTGTGCCAGTCGAGAACTATTCCGACCTGTCCAACGAGGAACTGATATCTAAGAAATATATAGCTCTTAGAAAGGAGGCAAAACGATAAAGAAGGCAATAAGAGTTCATTTAATCGAGTAAATGGAAGAAGCAGTTAATAAATGGAGCTACAGGAACCTATAATAAATAAGGAAATGAAAAGATCCGAACGTGAAACAAGTAAAATGTAATGTCCAAAACAAAGGGAAATTCATCGCGTGTGATGTGAGCTGGTATGGTAGCGTAGTGAAAAAGAAAGAAAAAAAAATGAGGAGAGAGAACTGTGCTGGAATAATTAGATTTTATTAATGAAAACGGACGCAATTGAGTTAAAAGAGAGAGCTGGGACAAATTAGCATAACTGAGTGGAAGACTATTATTGTTTAAATTTGATTAAAATCCAAAGAGAAGAGGAAATAACGCAGGAAAAATTGAATAAAACTAAACAGAAAGCATTTCAGATCTAATGGCAAGAGTAGTAAAAATAAAAAATAGAATGCATACACTGAATAAAAAGAATAAAAAAAGAAAGAGAAATGTTAAAAAATGAGATAGAATTAATGAAAATAACATAAGCCTTATCAAGGAAAATGACAAGCATGGGTTGGTATCGCACGAAAACAAGACAAAATTGTAATTATGCATAAAAAAAAAATAAAAAAAAAGAGTGCGGTCTGAAGAAGGGAGGCAAAATTTACGAGTAATTATGAAATTAAGGCAATTAATGAAAGGAAGAAAATGTGTATCCAGGCAATGGGAACATTCAAGAAGGAAAACATCACCGACTGGGTAATATGAAAATGAAAAACTTGACTAGGAACTGGAAATACAGATAATGTAATGAATGAAAATAACATGCATACAGATATAGAAATTAAAGAAGGAAAACTTGATGGATGGATGAAGAAATATATATATATATATATATATATATATATATATATATTATATATGAATATAATATATATATATATATATATATATATATATATATATATATATATATATATATATATATATATATATATATATATATATATATATATATATATATATATATAGGAGGAAGATTCACTACGAAATACACTGAGACGATGAATAGCAGTAGGAGGGTATTGGCATTAGTGGCGGTACACTGTAGGCGTTGCTAAAGGGTGTATGCCCTTTCTCTCGGGCCCTCAGCTGCACCCACTTTTTTGACCTGCTTTTCCCCCCACCCCCATTCCAGCTCCCTTTCCTCCATCTCGCTGTCCAGCTTCTCAAACTATATCCAGTGCAGCTGTGGGGTCTTCTCCTAGATTCATCTTGAGACTCTTGTACTTCATCTCATTTATTTTCCAGATCTCTAACTATATACTTCTTAGTGCAGCTGTGGAGTCTTCTAGTTTCAGCCTGAGACTCTTGTAGTTCATCTCATTTATTTCCCAGATCTCTTTACCTTGTTGTCCGAAAACTCCAGCTTCCTCCTCTCACTGTAATTGCTGAGGGGCTGAAGTTGCCCCAGTGCTTGGCATTTTAGCCAAAAATTCCTCGGATCCATTCCAAGACGATGAACGCACAGCGACGACCGGTAAACACCACCGACGACCCACCCTGCAATAAAACGACCCGGTTTTAAACAACGTCATCCCAAAAGCAATCGAGGCATACAGTGATATGGATTTCAGATGACATCAAAGGGCTGGCTGAGGTGCGGCAAATAGAGTTAAGCTGCTTATGAATAAGTAATGAGTGTGCAGCGACATGCATAATAAAACTGGTTACGTAACTCTCCCCCACCCCCCTTCCTCCCCCTTCCCCAACCGTGACCCATTTTCCTTTTGTTTGAACACGCGAGAGAGAGAGAGAGAGAGAGAGAGAGAGAGAGAGAGAGAGAGAGGTAATCCCGGGGTTATGCATATTCTCTCTATCAGGGCCTTTGTTATCGCAATCTCTCTTCCCAGTGGGCAGAGCGAGAGGAGGAAATAGTAGGATCCCCATTGTTGGGTTCGTAAAATATGTCTTGGATGCGATGCAGTGCGAAGGATTATGAGTTTAGGGGAAGGAGCTGAATTAAGATATGTTGATGGCTGCTTTCAGAATTAGAGTATTGGAAAGAGGGGCCACTGGTAAAGAGAGCCTGTTAGTTGCCCATAAACTGTGCTTAATGAAGTAGATTCGGAGTAAGGGTAGTGGACTGCTACTTAAAATTTTCTCTAAAGAACATGAACACGTGCGGCAAGGTCGTGCAGTGAAAATATATATATATATATATATATATATATATATATATATATATATATATATATATATATATATATATATATATATATATATATATATATATATATATAAGGGAGCCCGATAGAAACACCAAAATGTAGAAAATAAAGGCTATATTTCAGAGACAGAACTATCTCTCTCCTCCTTGCCTGAGGAGGGAGACAGCTCGGTCGCTGAAATATAGCCTTTATTTTCCACATTTTGGCGTTTCTATGGAGCTCACTTGTATTTGATGGAATGTTTTAACAGAAAATATTTCACAGTCATCATTATATATATGTTTTAACAGAAAATATTTATACAGTCATATATTATATATAGCGTTTGTATATACATATATACATATGTATATATATATATATATATATATATATATATATATATATATATATATATATATATATAATATATAAAGATAAAAGGCCCATAAAACACTTTGAACGTTGTATATTTTACCAGTGAACAGGGCTACAGAAGTAAGTGCTCGAAATATTTTATGGGCCTTTTTAGCTTCATATTGTACTGTGGGAGTACAGTAAAAGACATTCATATACCCATATTACATTGCATATGTTCTTATTCTTTAGAAAAAAGAATATATATATATATATATATATATATATATAGTGGGCGTGAGCATATATATTAGTGCGTCACCTTTCTCCGATATATTCATATATTCCCTCATAACACAAAAACAAAGAGCTTAAAAAACAAAACGCTCTTCGACAAAATACACATCCTTCTTTCCAAATCGAGTTTAGCATCTCTCCTCCTTGCGTAGCGCCATGCCAGCCCGATCTCCTCGGCAGAATTGTTGGGGCGATAGCATTTCATCTTTCCCTCCTAAGACGCATTTGAGATGCTGGACCACTTCTCCTTTCATATCCCGAGAGGGAGAGCTGACCTCAGCTATAAATTTAGTGGAACTGATCAGCGGAGAAATTACTCTTGTGAGGCTCTCCTCCAGACGTGCGGTTGACACCGCCCGGAAAACCCAGTTTTCCGTTTGGTTGGAGGCGATCTTCTTCATTTATCTTTGTCATATTTCGCATCAGTTCGAGGACCGTGTGATCGGGCAGGTTGGAGTACGGGAATTGTTGGGTTCCTTCCTGTGGAAATGTATATATATATATATATATATATATATATATATATATATATATATACATATATATATATATATATATATATATATATAAAATAAATATATATATATATATATATATATATATATATATATATATATATATATATATATATATATATATATATATATATATATATATATATATATATATGTGTGTGTGTGTGTGTGTGTGTGTGTGTATGTATATATATATATATATATATATATATATATATATATATATATATATATATATATATGGGTAAGAATCAAACTGAAAAAATTTAAAGGCATTACAATCATGTTTTCATAATATATATTAACAATCATTTGTTCATTTGTTTCAGAAATATTCTCCTAACGGATGAATTTAAACAGTCAGGTTTTTTTTTGACACGTAGAAGAAGACAGCTGAGTTGTACTGTTCATGATACGTTTTAACGCGCATGGAATTTAAATATATATATATATATATATATATATATATATATATATATATATATATATATATATATATATATATATATGACTGTGAAATATTAAAACAGAATTCCATCCAAATATAAGGAGCCCATAAAAACGCCAAAATGTAGAAAATAAAGGCTATATTTCAGACACCAAACTGTGTTTCTCCTCAGTCAAATAGTGAATGAGAAGAAGTTACAGAAAAGCGGCATTTATACCAGAAGGTCCATAGGTCAGCCGTTACGTCACTCCAGTTGACAATTTATCTTTAATCTTCTTCATCGCTGGTTGGAGGAAGATTTTATTTTTAAAATATCTGAATCCCTGGCGCCTCTTGCAAGGTTCATCGTATCTCTTTGTTTAATCAAGGCTGATTCCACCATCTGGCTTTTCAACCGACAAATGCTGCTATAAATTATATGAGACATATTCCAGTTTATTCTGTGATTATGGTTATTTTTGTGGTTATACAGACACACACACACACACACACACACACACACACACATACATACACATATATATATATATATATATATATATATATATATATATATATATATATATATATATTTATATATGTATATATATATATAATTTATTTCTGGTGTTAGAAATTCATTTCTCGGTATAATGCGGTTCGGATTCCACAATAAGCTGTAGGTCCCGTTGCTAGGTAACCAGTTGGTCCTCAACCACGTAAAATAAGTCTAATCCTTCGGGCCAGCCCTAGGAGATCTGTTAATCAGCTCAGTGGTCTGGTTAAACTAAGGTATACTTAACTTTTACTTGTACCACACATACATAAATATATATATATGTATGTGTATATATATATATATATGTATATATATATATATATATATATATATATATATATATATATATATATATATACATACATATATACATACATACATACATACATACATACACCGAATCTGATACGTCTTGTAAATTACTCTCACCCCACTTCAGTTACTTCTCCATCTTGAGTTTTAGCAGTTCCGAGGAAGAGTAGAGCAGAGAACTTTGGAAATAACTCTTCCGTCTCTCCCTCGAGGTGACAGAAGACAAAAAAAGTCAAACAAACAAAAAAAGAAAGAGATTCTTTGTTCAAGGAAAACCCAGCCAAAGCTATGCATATCAAGCAGTCGCTTCATTTTGTTGGACTTTAAAAACAAAAATGGGAAACTGAGATGTCTTGGTGTTTTACGTCTCGACTCTCTCGAGCTAAGTTTTGTAAGATATGAGCTTCTCTGTTGCGATGTCCCTCTGTCTATCTGACTGTCTGTCTCAGCTCTCCGAGTTTCGCTGATTTTGGTATTTCGTGGAATCTCTCTCTCTCTCTCTCTCTCTCTCTCTCTCTCTCTCTCTCTCTCTCTCTCTCTCTCTCATTTCCAGGAACTTTTTATGAAATTTTTTTTGTATTATGGTGCATTATGTAAATTAAAACGATATTTCGCTGTATATCTGTTTCAATGTTAATCTCTCTCTCTCTCTCTCTCTCTCTCTCTCTCTCTCTCTCTCTCTCTCTCTCTCTCTCTCTCTCTCTCTCTCTGCTCTCTCTCATTTCCTGAAACTTTTTATGAAGATTTTTTTGGCGTATCATGTATTACGTAAAAAACAATTTCCCTGCATATCTGTTTCTCTCTCTCTCTCTGCATATCTCTCTCTCTCTCTCTCTCTCTCTCTCTCTCTCTCTCTCTCTCTCTCTCATTTCCAGGAACTTTTTATGAAGAACTTTTTTTGCCGTATTATGGTGTATTATGTAAATTAAAACGGCATTTCGCTGTATATCTGTTTCACTATTAATCTCTCTCTCTCTCTCTCTCTCTCTCTCTCTCTCTCTCTCTCTCTCTCTCTCTCTCTCTCTCTCTCTCTCTCACATTTTCAGCAACTTTTTATGAAGAATTTTTTTTTGTATTATGCTGCATTATGTAAATTAAAACGCCATTTCGCTCTCTCTCTCTCTCTCTCTCTCTCTCTCTCTCTCTCTCTCTCTCTCTCTCTCTCTCTCTCTCTGGAACTTTTTATAAAGACTTTTTTGGTGTCTCAAATTGTATTATATTAACAAAATGAAAATTTGAGCACTGCGGTGACAATGGTATTATCACATATAAATAATATACAGTCCTATGAATATCAAAGGCTTGGTTGTTTTTCAGTGATAGGTGTTGTTGTGCCTGACTGAAATTTTGCCAATCCCTCATAGATAATAACCTTTTTCTGGTTAGAGAAAACAATTCATATAAGTTTACGAAAGTCTGTTTAGTGTCGGAGACCTGAAATTCAGTGATAACACGCTAGTTAGATACAGATGCCTGTGATTGACTAGGTCATATGTGAAATCTGATTGTAAGATTATGTATAAAGAGGTAATGGAGACAAGGTTGTTTACTGCATTATTCAGCTTGTTTTTATGCACGACCCTAATACATGGTTATATACGTTATGACTTGCTTGTATATAAACTAAAAAAAATGCGCCGAAGTTTCTTCAGCGCAACCGAGTTTTGAGTACAGCTTATAATCAAGGCCACCGAAAACAGATCTATCTTTCGGTGGTCTCGGTATAATGCTGTATGAGCCGCTGCCCATGAAACTTTAACCACCACCCGATGGTGGCCTACCCTATACCGTTGCCAGAAGCACGATTATGGCTAACTTTAACCTTAAATGAAATCAAAACTACTGAGGCTAGAGGGCTGCAGTTTGGTAAGTTTGATGATTGGACGGTGGATGATCAACATACCAATTTGCAGTCCTCTAACCTCAGTAGTTTTTAAGATGTGGGGGTGGACAGAAAAGTAAGGACAAAAAAAAAAAAAGTGCAGACAGAAAAAAGTGCGGACGGACAGACAAAGCCGACGCACTAGTTTTCTTTTACAGAAAACTAAAAAGGATCTTTCCTAGATAGTGACCCCCAAGGGTTTTAACCCGGTATATATCCACCTTTGCGGAGTGTTTATTACAAGCCCGTTGGGGATTACCTTAAAAACATCAATGAAAGACTGTAAATATCATAAAGATAATGACCCCCGAAAAACATTAGTCCATGATAACGACCGCCGAACTTTGTTGGAGGTCACTATCTAGGAAAGATCCAAACAAAATATTAAGTTCATTACGTTGAAATAAGAAACCAACTCCTGAAGCAGTCCATCATTATTTGTGAGCTTCATCTCAACTGGTAAATTTTTTTGGTGGCTTTCACCAGGTAATCAGCTTTTGGCAATATTTGTCGCAGTCAGTCTAGTCACATCAGCTCCAGTAAACATCAGTAGTTATTACTGTATAGTCACTGATGCATATTTCATAAAAATGGAAGTTTTACAGCATTCAAGAACAAATACGCAATTTAAGCAGGATTTGTGTGTGAACATGTTCGTTGCTTTTGGCATTCGTGAAAGAAAACGTGAAAGAGCAGAGTTTTGGATAACTACGGTGATCCCGTTGCTCAGTTGGCGCCTGCGTATTGACGCGGTCTCTCGTCTGAATGGTCTTGACATCAGTGTTGTCATTACCATTAATTTAACGATAAACACAAAATCTGCCTTCACATATTTTAGGGCACATCATTAAAATACGATCATTTCCTATTCATGTGGTTCATATTAATGCAACTACTTTGCCAGTAATGATTTTACGCGTGTATGAGGTTCATTAAAATTAAGACCAGAGAGAGAGAGAGAGAAAAAAAAAAAGGTTGTTAAAGTAAAATATCACTAGTAGTTGAAATGAGCATGACGGAAATAATGAGTCTGGATGTAAAGCTGCTTATTGTTTAATTAACGAGATTTATAAAAAAACACATGAAAGTAATGAGTATGAATTTTTTTAATTGGCATATATATATATATATATATATATATAATATTTATATATATAATATATATATGCATATATATGTATATATATGCATTTATATATGTATATATGTATATATATATATATATATATATATATATATATATATATATATATATAATATATATATATATATAGGAAAAAGCACGTTAAAAGAGGAATAATATATATATATATATATATATATATATATATAGTTAAAAAAATTTTAATACTCATTACTTTCATGTATTTCTTTTTACAAATCCCTTTAATTAAACAATAAGCACACACACAAACACAGACACACACATACATATATGTATATGTATGTATGTATATTATATATATATATATATATATATATATATATATATATATATATATATATGTGTGTGTGTGTGTGTGTGTGTTTGTGTGCGTGTGTGTGTATGTATGTAAGTATGTATGTGTGTGTGCGAAGGTGTAATTATAATTTACCTACATTACTTTATTCTTTATTATGACCGCTCCCTAATGTGATACAACTTCCTATTGTCAGCCAGTTTTTGGGAAGCTGCTGCAATCTTCGGCACTAACTGCGACCAGGCACAGTCACCTAAGTACTAGGAACTCACATCATTGATTTGGGCAAAAGAACAGTACATCTTTCACGAGAAATGACTCCAGGTTTTTTCGGGCCTTTATGAAATGATCCAGGTTGCCTTCTCATTATAAAGAGTTGTGTGTTAACAACACAAGTTCCTTGCCCCAGTCGTAGATATTTTAATTTCCTCGTTCGTCATTTCATTCATAAATCAAAGCTAAAACTACTCAGATTCTAAAAAAAAACTTTAACGTTTGGTTGGAGTCAATCTTTTCATTTATCTTTGTCATATTTCGCAGAAAGGCTCATCAGCAGGACACCAAGCCCCCTTTTTTTTACAGCTGAGAATATCCACCTCTTTATTGCATGAACTCCAAGACTTTCCGGATATAAATGCATTTCTAATCCAATAAATTCCACCTCGTCAAAGCTGAATCTACTCGGTCTTACTCGCGTTCTTCACCCAGACCTTCCCATCTTACCTTGTTATATCTAAATATTTCTCACCCTATCACCCCTTCTTGTCCTCACATATTAGTTAGAAAACTTGTCTCTACATATCTTTGAAGATTTAGACTATTCTTTGTTAGGCGAAAAGTTTCGCCAATCCATACCATCTTCCGTACCATTTTCTCGCAAATGTCTGTTACCATGAACCCCTTCCACCATTCCATTTCAGTTCTTCATTTGAGGGGTGGGTAGAGCTCTCGGCTAGCACGCTGTTGGCCCAGCGTCCGACTATCCGACCGGCCAATGAAGACTTAGAGGAATTTATTTCTGGTGATAGAAATTCATTTCTCGTCATAATGTGGTTCGGATTCCACAATAAGCTGTAGGTCCCGTTGCTAGGTAACCAGTTGGTTCTTAGCCACGTAAAATAAATCTAATCCTTCGAGCCAGCCCTAGGAGAGTGTTAATCAGCTCAGTGGTTTGGTTAAACTAAGGTATACTTAACTTTTAACCATTTCATTTCTATTGCTCCATCTTCCCTTGATCGATATACATTTACGTCGGGGATTTTGATAATATGCACTTCTGGTTAATTGATAGGCTGATTGATTTATGAAATTAAGCTGTCAAGCAAAGAGCTGGGGCACTTTCATCCTTTCAGCATTTAAGACAGGAAGAAGAGGGAGTTGGAGTGATTAGACAGCAAGATAAAGAGATCCAGAAGTACAAAGATCTAAACGGTGGGACTGGGAGAAAATCCCACAACTCCACAAAGAAGTAATAGTTGAAGAGGTTGGGTAGCAAGACTGAAGAATGGATGTGGGAATACAGGTAAAGTGAAAGGCCAATAAAGTAGATGCCACTAAGAGCTGAAGAGACAGTACAAATTCTCTCAAGTAATGCCTACAGTGCACTAGGTGTGGTGTACTGACAGCATAAACCCC
>NC_089795.1:27167767-27170267 GCF_040412425.1 Macrobrachium rosenbergii
ACGGTTTATCTCCGTGATAACATTATGCACGTTGTGGGGGACTAAGCTCTCTGTGCTCTTGGGAGGTATTTCTCTGACATGGAACAGTGAATCCTTTCTTTTATCCTGTAGAGCAGATAATGTTGTAATGACGTGCTCATGGGTAGACACGAACTAGCAAAATTCACGGTTGTGATATAAACACCGAAATAAGTCTTTCCTTTGTGCATGTATTTCCTTATTCTTATTTTCATTATACTGATAATAGTTGTTACTTTGATTCAGCTTTGGCGACTAATATTTGAAACCGTAATTGAATGGTAAGAATCTACAATAAAGAGAAATAACTGATTTGAAAACAAGGTTATATGAATAATACAGCGTTTTATGAGAAATAAAACTCACATTAAATTAAAGGAAAAAGTATAAAAGAGATCTGGGATCATAGACGCAGCCAGCAAGTCTGAAGGTTTCATTGTCGTACCCTGGCAACCTACTGGTTAAGATATTGGTTAACTGTGCTACAAATTTCTAAGTATACCAGGGAACGTTTATACCTCTTGTTCTTTCGAGTCACAGAGAATAAGGCCTCAGTATGAATTAAAGTATAAGTATGAGGATTTTATTTTGCGGGAAATAAGTGTAGCAAAAAGGAGAGAATTGTAATATCATACCACGAAGGGTAGAGAAGCAAATGCCTTTCAGTCTGGATCACAACTGATTATCTGATTTTATATTATATAGTCCGGCATGAGATTGTAATTGAAGTGAGAATTCTAATACGATCAAAAGATTTCTGACACAAGGTAATGTATTATTTGTTGAAAAATGCAGCTGTTATAGAGTTTGTGCTTTTGCAGGGCACTTCCCCCAAGCTTCATCATGTCCAACACACCCCCTTAGACTTGGAGGACTGCAATTCTATCATCTCCAAATAACATGAAGGAACTTTGAGCAAACTCTGGGAACACGGAAGGTTTTGATCAGGTAAGTGACTTACGCACTGTAACGGATGAAAGGGTTAAGTACTGTGTGTGTGTAACAAATAAATAAGTGTTGGGAAACTGCCGTGGGAAGTTCCAGTCTCCAGAGTAAAATCAGCTATCAGCTTACACGAAATGTGTAAAATATGCTGTGATCCTGTTGAGAGCAAGAAATGGAACATGCCTGGTAATGCATTATAATCACCCCTGACCAGGTATGAAGATCCCAAGATTTTTGACAGAGGCAGTCAGTTGTTAAGCTGTCCATCATTTGCATTATTGCGTACCTTTATGACAGATTATACATCCTACTAAAAATAAAATTGAAGTTTATTTTTGTTTCTCTTTAAGGGAACGTCTCGAGTAGCAGGGCTATAAGGCAAGTTGATTTCTGTAGATATATTATAAATTTTCTGGTTTATTTATTTTGAATATTTTGAAGTCTAAAGGTAATGTCTGTGTTACTGTATATGCAGTATTTAACGTTTTTTTATGTTTCTGGCTTTTTTCTCTATCCCTTCTGTTGTATTAACTTTATTAATATTTTGTGTTTTTTGTTTTTTTGGAAATACTGTCATCGCTATTATATAAACAACAAACCTTCATTTGCCCCTTAACATCCTAACGGCGACATAACATCAAAGGATGGAAAGATCCACATCGTAAGGTTTCGAGAGAGAGAAAAAATACCCAGTAGGAAAAAATATAAGAAATTTTCTTTCCGTAAGGAGATGGGTTGCTAATTCCATTAGGACAGCGGCGAGAGACCTTCACCATTATTGAATCTCGCGCTAACTACATTATTCGCTTCATGGCTTTGGTTATTTAGTTGAAGACGTTCAGACAGGCACCGTGGGATTCGGGGAAGGGGACCCGTGGAGGATCAGCTCTCCCCCCCCCCCACAAGCCCCCACCCTGGAGCTAGGAGAGAGGAGAGGATATAGGATTTGAGAGTAGAGGGCAGCCAAAGAGGAGGGGATGCCCCTCATGAGAGGTTATTAAACCTGAATTATGAATATGCATTGGGAGTTAATAAATGATTTTGAGGAACATGAAGGTTAAATTCATCCTGAGTTTAGAGGGTATATTTGGCCCTGTGTGGTCCCCTTTTCCTCCGTTATTATTCCACCACGGAGGGGAAGAGAATGCCGGCTTTCATATAATGATAACGTCGCTTTTTTGCCAGACAGATGTGCAGCTATTAAAGCAGGGACAAGGCCGTCTAAGGGGTTGTTGAACTTTAATCACCAAGGAATTACGAAATACTCTAACCTGTAAAATTCAGAGCGTATTTTTAGGTTCACATCCTAATTATTTCTCCTATCTTTTAATACTCGTAACGATTTTTATACTCCAGGATATTGAAAAGCATCATTATAATTTTTCAGTGAATTTTTCTGTCGGCATGAAGAAAATATGATTTAAGTTTTAGAAACATTCAGGGTGTTTAAGTCCTTTTAGATTTATCTGGAGAATTCAATATATATGAAAGCCCTGAAACTCCTTTTAAAAAAAATCGTTCATATGTCATAAGTTTT